>NC_052070.1:4913729-4987609 GCF_015852505.1 Tachyglossus aculeatus
TTATTCTATTTATTTTATTTTGTTAATATGTTTTGTTTTGTTGTCTGTCTCCCCCTTCTAGACTGTGAGCCCACTGTTGGGTAGGGACCGTCTCTATATGTTGCCAACTTGGACTTCCCAAGCGCTTAGTACAGTGCTCTGCACACAGTAAGTGCTCAATAACTACGATTGATTGATTGATTGATTGATTTTCTTAGGAAGTTAACTTAGAGAAACAGCGTGGCTCACTGGAAAAAGCCCGGGCTTTGCAGTCATAGGTCATGGGTTCAAACCCCAGCTCTGCCAATTGTCAGCTATGTGACTTTGGGCAAGTCACTTCACTTCTCTGTGCCTCATTTACCTCATCTGTCAAATGGGGATTAAGACTGTGAACCCCCCGTGGGACATCCTGATCACCTGTAACCTCCCCAGCGCTTAGAACAGTGCTTTGCACATAGAAAGCACTTAATAAATGCTATTATTATTATTATTATTATTATTATTATTATTATTATTATTATTATTATTATTATTATCATTATCATTATTATTATTATTATCATTCTCTGGGCTCAGTTCCCTCATCTGTAAAATGGGGATGAAGACTGTGAGCCCCACGTGGAACAATCTGATCACCTTTTATCCTACCCAGCGCTTAGAACAGTGCTTTGCACATAGTAAGCACTTAACACATGCCATCATTATTATTATCATATTATTATAATGTCATCATTAAAGTAATCATGGTGATTAATATTCCCCACCTCCCTCTACTCTGGAAAGTTGTTCACCAACTCTTCTTTTATGGTATTTGTTAATAATAATAATAATAGTAATTGTGGTATTTGTTAAGTGCTTTCTATGTGCCAGGCACTGTTTTAAGTGCTGGGGTTGCCTTTTTGTCTTATGCCATTGAGTAGTACTAGAGTAGATACAAGATACTCAGGTTGGACACAGTCCCTGTCCCATATGATAATAATAATAATAATAATAATAATAATAATAATAATAATAATAATAATAATAATAATATTTGTTAAGTGCTTACTATGTGCAAAGCACTGTTCCAGGTGCTGAGGTAGATACAAGGTAATAATAATAATGGTGGTATTTGTTAAGCACTTACTATGTGCCAAGCACTGTTCTAAGTGCTGGGGTAGTTACAAGGTAATAATAATAATGATGGTATTTGTTAAGCGCTTACTATGTGCCAAGCACTGTTCTAAGCACTGGGGGAGATACAAGATAATGATGTTGTCCCACTTGGGGCTCACAGACTAAATCCCCATTGTACAGATGAGGTCACTGAGGTCCAGAGAAATCAAGTGACTTGCCCAAGGTCACACAGCAGACAAGTGGCAGAGCCAGGATTAGAACCCATGACTTCGGACTCCCAAGCCCGGGCTCTTTCCAGGAAGATAGGGCTCAAAGTCCTAATCCCCGTTTTACAGATGAGGTAACTGAGGCCCAGAGAAGTGAAGTGACTTGTCCAAGGTCACACAGTAGACAAGTGATGATTACAGGATTAAAACCCTTCGGACTCCTAGGCCGGGGCTCAATCTCCTAAGCAAAGCGGCTTCTCTTTTGTATTGCCCTCTCCCAAGCATTGACTACAGTGCTCTGCACACAGTAAGTATACCTGTATATATGTATATATGTTTGTACATATTTATTACTCTATTTATTTATTTATTTATCTTACTTGTACATATCTATTCTATTGATTTTATTTTGTTAGTATGTTTGGTTTTGTTCTCTGTCTCCCCCTTTGAGACTGTGAGCCCACTGTTGGGTAGGGACCGTCTCTATATGTTGCCAACTTGTACTTCCCAAGCGCTTAGTACAGTGCTCTGCACACAGTAAGCGCTCAATAAATACGATTGATTGATTGATTGATTGATTGAGTAAGCCCTCCATAAATACGATTGATCGACATGGAAAAAATCTGTGGGCTCTAACAATCTCTAGCCATCACACTTTCCCCCTTCAAAGCCCTACTGAAGGCTCACCTCCTCCGGGAGGCCTTCCCAGACCAAGCCCCCCTTTTCCTCTGCTCCCCCTCCCCTCCCCATCACCCCGAATCCCTCTCTTTGCTCTACCCCCAACACCGTTTGTGTATACATGTACATATTTCCAATTATATTTATTTATATTAATGATGTTATATGTCTATAATTCTATTTATGTATAATGATGCTACTGATGCCTGTTTACTTCTTTACATGCCTGTCTCCTCCCTTCTAGACTGTGAGCCCGTTGTGGACAGGGGTTGTCTCTGTTGCTGAATTTTACGTTCCAAATGTTTAGCACAGTGCTCTGCACACAGTTGGCACTAAATAAATATGATTAAATGAATAAATTAATGAATGAATACCCAGATTTTTTTTGAAGGCATTTATTAAGCGCTTACTTGGCCCAACCGATCAGCACACTTTTTATGTGCAAAGCACTGTTCTAAGCGCTGAATTGGCCCAACCCACCAGCCCACCTCCCTTCTTATTCATTCATTCATTCATTCATTTATTCAATGGTATTTATTGAGCGCTTACTGTGCACAGAGCACTGTACTAAGCGCTTGGGAAGTACACGTTGGCAACATGTAGAGACGGTCCCTACCCAACAGCGGGCTCACAGTCTAGAAGTGAGAAGCAGTGTGGCTCAGTGGAAAGAGCCCGGACTTTGGAGTCAGAGTCATGGGTTCAAATCCTGGCTTCACCACTTGTCAGCTGGGTGACTTTGGGCAAGTCACTTAACTTCTCTGGGCCTCAGTTACCTCATCTGTAAAATGGGGATTAAGACTGTGAATGCCCTGTGGGACAACTTGATCACCTTGTAACCTCCCTAGCGCTTAGAACAGTGCTTTGCACATAGTAAGCGCTGAACAAAAACCATCATTATTATTATTATTATTATTATTAGAAGGGGGAGACAGACAACAAAACAAAACATATTAACACAATAAAATGAATAGAATAAATATGTACAAGTAAAATGAATAAATGGAGTAATAAATATGTACAAACATATATACGTATATACATAATGCATATATACATCTTGTTCTTTCGCCCAGAGACACAATTGGATTTTATATTGATTCCCCTATCAGCTTGACATGTCAAACCTTCTCTCTGACTCAGAGCATATGTCGAAATGCTTAATAAACCTATTTTTCCCCAGAACGCAAACAAAAACAGGAAAAAAAAAGACTGACCCATTTTCCCAGACTTCCAGAAAACAGATTTCTCAGACACACTGTCACTTTTGACAAATACAACATCTTTCCTTCACAATATAATCCTACTAGAGGCTGAGTGATCAAAAACTAATAGGTCTTTCAAAGATTGTATCTGACCTGGAATTACTTTCCTGTGGCCCGGGAACATTTTTCATACTAAAGCCTGGATGTCCGCTCCCAATAAACGCCTTGTCATTTCTTAGAAGCTTTCAGGTTTTTCCATCTCGTGGACGCAATTGCATTTAGTATATGATGCCAACATGTACTTCCCCAGCGCTTAGTACAGTGCTCTGCACACAGTAAGTGCTCAATAAATACGATTGAATGAATGAATGAATTTACTATTGCTACTGCAGCTCTGGTCCGGAGGAAGCCGTTGTGTTATTAGAGATTTGTCTCGGGAAGAAATGAACCCCCGTCAGATGCTCAGTGGTTAAGGAGCAGGGTAGTTTCTTTATTTCAGTCTAGAATTTGAATGTCTGGCTTGTTTAAGATTCATGAAGGCGTGAACAAGGTGCTGTCTCTTGGGGAAGTAGCAGTGTGGCCTAACGAATAGAGCGCAGAACAGGGAATCACAAGAATCTGGCCTCCAATCAGCCAGTTAGTCAGTCAATCATATTTACTGAGCGCTTACTGTGTGCAGAGCATATCCTCTGTGCGCAGCATAGCAACAAACAGATGCATTCCCTGCCCACAACAAAGATAATGCCAAGGTTACAGCTTTGTTTTATTTTAGTGTCTGTCTCCCCCTTCTAGACTGTGAGCCTGTCATTAATAATAATAATAATAATGATGATGGCATTTGTTAAGTGCTTACTATGTGCCCAGCACCGTTCTAAGCCCTGGGTAGATACAAGGTAATCAGGTTGTCCCACGTGGGGCTCACAGTTAATCCCCATTTCCCAGATGAGGTCACTGAGGCCCAGATAAGTCAAGTGACTTGCCCAAAGTCACACAGCAAACAAGTACTTAGTACAGTGTAGTACTTAGTACAGTGCTCTGCACACAGTAAGCACTCAATAAATACGATTGAAGTGGTGGAGCGGAGATTCACGACCCATGACCTCCGACTCCCAAGCCCTGGCTCTTCCACTAAGCCACGATGCTGTCCGGTAGGGATTGTCACTATCTGTTGCTGAATTGTACTTTCCAAGTGCTTAGTACAGTGCTCTTAGTACAATAGCCAGTAAGTGCCAACCTTTGCTCCACCCCACCTCACCCACTCACCAACTTGATCATACCCTCGACCTCATCATCTCCTACCGCTGCACTGTGTTCACCCTCACCAACTCTGAGATCCCTCTCTCTGATCATAATCTTCTCACCTGCCTCCTCACTCACACTCCTTTCCCTGTAAATCCATATTACTCCCTCACAGAGATCTCCACTCTCTTGACCCCATTTATCTTTCTGTGCACCTCACACCCCACCTCGCCTCCCTCTCCTCTCTACCAAGTCTCGATGATCAGATTACTGCTCTCAGCTCTACCCTTTCTACTCAGCTAGACTCACTCGCTCCCCTTCCCCTTCGCTGCTCTCGTACCACTAACCCACAGCCCTGGATCACTGCCACAGTCCGCCTCCTTCGCTCTTATGCTCGAGCTGCCGAACGCTGCTGGCGAAAGTCTAAACACCATGCCAACCTCGTTCACTTCAAGTTTATCCTTTCCTGCCTTAACTCAGCCCTCTCCTCTGCCAGACAAAACTATTTCTCCTCCCTTATTGACCCCCATGCCCATCATCCATTCATTCTCAGTCTCTTTTGCAGGCTCCTCCTCCCCCTCCCATCCTCTTACTGTGGGGGTTCCCCAAGGTTCAGTGCTTGGTCCCCTTCTGTTCTCCATCTAAACTCACTCCCTTGGTGACCTCATTCACTCCCACGGCTTCAACTATCATGTCTACGCTGATGACACCCAAATCTACATCTCTGCCCCTGCTCTCTCCCCCTCTCTCCAGGCTCGCATCTCCTCCTGCCTTCAGGACATCTCCATCTGGATGTCTGCCCGCCACCTAAAGCTCAACATGTTGAAGACTGAACTCCTTGTCTTCCTTCCCAAACCTTGCCCTCTCCCTGACTTTCCCATCTCTGTTGACGGCACTACCATCCTTCCTGTCTCGCAAGCCCGCAAACTTGGTGTCATCCTCGACTCCGCTCTCTCGTTCACCCCTCACATCCAAGCCGTCACCAAAACCTGCCGGTCTCAGCTCCACAACATTACCAAGATCCTCCCTTTCCTCTCCATCCAAACGGCTACCCTGCTCATTCAAGCTCTCATCCTAACCTGTCTGGACTACTGCATCAGCCTTCTCTCTGATCTCCCATCCTCGTGTCTCTCTCCACTTCAATCCATACTTCATGCTGCTGCCCGGATTATCTTTGTCCAGAAATGCTCTGGGCATATTACTCCCCTCCTCAAAAATCTCCAGTGGCTACCAATAAATCTGCGCATCAGGCAGAAACTCCTCAACCTGGGCTTCAAGGCTGTCCATCCCCTCGCCCGCTCCTACCTCACCTCCCTTCTCTCCTTCTCCAACCCACCCCACACCCTCCGCTCCTATGCCACTAATCTCCTCACCATACCTCGTTCTTGCCTGTCCCGCCATCGGCCCCCGGCCCACGTCATCCCCCACGCCGGGAATGCCCTCCCTCCCCCCATCCGCCAAGCTAGCTCTCTTCCTCCCTTCAAGGCCCTACTGAGAGCTCACCTCCTCCAGGAGACCTTCCCAGACTGAGCCCCCTCCTTCCTCTCCCCCTCGTCCCCCTCTGCATCCCCCCATCTTACCTCCTTCCCTTCCCCACAGCACCTGTACATATGTATATATGTTTGTACATATTTATTACTCTATTTATTTACTTATTTACTTACTTATTTATTTATTTATTTATTTATTTGTTTATTTTACTTCTACATATCTATTCTATTTATTTTATTTTGTTAGTATGTTTGGTTTTGTTCTCTGTCTCCCCCTTTTAGACTATGAGCCCACTGTTGAGTAGGGACTGTCTCTATATGTTGCCAACTTGTACTTCCCAAGCGCTTAGTACAGTGCTCTGCACACAGTAAGCGCTCAATAAATACGATTGATGATGATGATGATGATGCTTGATTCTCCTGGCACATATACTCAAGGGGCACCAAGTTCCCTGAAGGAACAAGTTGTTTTGGGAACCAGTCGCTCATAGGTGAATATAGTCCTCATTTCGATTTCTCTGGGATCTGAGGAAAGAAAGAGCAAGAAGAAATATTTCCGAGAAATGTGTGTTTTTCTTCTCTCAAAGAACAATGATGATCCATTATCTCATGAACACTGTTTTACCCAGAAGCATAATAATTCTCGATTATAAATGTCATAAACAATAATTAGGCAATGGCAGCTAAGACTGAACCGTGTTGAAAACACTTCTGCGATGACAAATGTTGCCATTACCATTTTAATTATGATCCAAATATTTCACACGAGGGCAGAAATGGGGATTTAGAGCGGCCCTCTGCCCACCGACATTGTGTTCAGGGATCTTTTCGCCTAGCCAGAAGCAAGCGGGGTCTTCTCTCCAAGGTTTTAAGCTGGTGGTTTTTCTGTGGTGGCCGTTCCTGGGATTCAGAAGATCTTGGGTTCTACTCCCAGTTCTGCCACTCGTCTGCTGTGAGACTTTGGGTAAGTCACTTTATTGATTCATTCATTTATTCAATCGTATTTATTGAGCGCGCAATGTACTAAGCACTTGGAAAGTACAAGTCGGCAACATATAGAGACGGTCCCTACCCAACAATGGGCTCACAGTCTAGAAGGGGGAGACAGAAAACAA
The DNA here is from genome assembly GCF_015852505.1 of Tachyglossus aculeatus. Taxonomy (NCBI): domain Eukaryota; kingdom Metazoa; phylum Chordata; class Mammalia; order Monotremata; family Tachyglossidae; genus Tachyglossus; species Tachyglossus aculeatus. The sequence continues at coordinate 4,920,755 of NC_052070.1, forward strand.
AACAAAACATGTAGTCGGCAACATATAGAGCGGTCCCTACCCAACAACGGGCTCACAGTCTAGAAGGAGGAGACAAAAAACAAAACAAAACATGTAGACGGGTGTCAAAATCATTAGGACAAATAGAATTATAGCTATATGCCCATCATTAACAAAATAAAGAGAATAGGAAATATGTACGTGTAAAATAGAGTAATAAATTTATACAAATTTATACAAGTGCTGTGGGGAGGGGAAGGAGGTAGGGCAGGGGGATGGAGAGGAGGAGAGGAAAAAGGGGGCTCAGTCTGGGAAGGCCTCCAGGAGGAGGTGAGTGCTCAGTAGGGCTACTCGGTAGGGCTACTTCACTTCTCTAGGCCTCAGTTACATCATCTGTAAAAGGGGAAAAAAAATGGGAGCCCAATATGGGACAGGGAATGTGTCCAACTTGATTCCTTGTATCCACCCCATCACTTACCACAGTGTCTGGCACATATTAAGCGCTTAACACCACAATTATTGTATTATTATTATTAATCAATCAATCAATCGTATTTACTGAGTGCTTACTGTGTGCAGAGCACTGTACTAAGTGCTTCGGAAGTACAAGTTGGCATCACATAGAGACGGTACCTACCCAACAGTGGGCTCACAGTCTAAAAGGGGGAGACAGAGAACAAAACCAAACATACTAACAAAATAAAATAAATAGAATAGATATGTACAAGTAAAATAAATAAATAGAGTAATAAATATGTACAAAAATATATACATATATACAGGTGCTGTGGGGAAGAGAAGGAGGTAAGATGGGGGTAAATATAAGATGAGGGTAAATAATAAAGGTAAATATTATCTTTATTATGCTTTTTACTGCTCCATTGGACTTTGCTTACTGCAGCTCCATCAGGGCTTCTAGAGATGCTTCTTGTGGGTATAAAAATGATGGCATTCATTAAGTGCTTACTGTGTGCAAAGCACTGTTCTAAGCGCTGGATATGTAGAAGCAGCATGACATAGTAAATAGAGCATGGTCCTGGGAGTTACAAAGTCATAGGTTCTCATTCTGGCTATGCCATGTGTGCGCTGTGTGACCTTGGGTAAGTCAATTTATTTCTCAGGACCTCAGTTCCCTCATCTGGAAAATGGGGATTAAAACTGTGAGCCCCATGTGGGACGGGGACTGTGTCCAACCTGATTTGTTTGTATCCACCCAAGTGCTTAGTACAGTGTCTGGCACATAGAAAGCTCTTAAAAGAATACCACAATTATTGTTATTATTATAAACAATATATATATTGTTGGGGGACAAAGGGTGGGGGAATCTTTCCTTGGGGGAGGTGGAGTAAGCAAAGGCTAGTGGAGCAGTAATAAGGATAATAAAGGTAAATAATAATAATTGTGGTATTTGTGAAGCGCTTACTATATGCCGGGCACTGTACTAAACGGTGAGGGAATCAAAGTAAATCAGATTGGATACAGTCCCTGTCTCACGTGGAGCTAACAATCTTAATCCCTATTTTACAGATGAGGGAACTGAGCACAGAGAAGTGAAGTGACTTGTCCAGGGTCACACAGCAGACAAGTGGCAGAGCTGAGGTTAGAACCCAGGACCTTTTGATTCCCAGGCCCATGCTGTAGCCACTAGGCCATGCTGTGGAAATTGTTAGGCACTTACTGCGTGCCAAGCACTGTGCTAAGAATTAGGGAAGAACCAAGAAAATCAGTTTCTCCATCGGTAAAATAGGGATTAAAAACCTGCTCTAATAATAATCACCATAATAATAATGGCATTTATTAAGCTCTTACTATGCACATAGCACTGGTATAAGCGCTGGGGAGGTTACAAGGTGATCAGGTTGTCCCACAAGGGGCTCACAGTCTTAATCCCGATTTTACAAATGAGGTAACTGAGGCCAGAGAAGTGAAGTGACTTGCCCAAAGTCACACAGCTGACAAGTGGCGGAGCCGGGATTTGAACCCATGACCTCTGACTCCAAAGCCCAGGCTCTTTCCGCTGAGCCACACTGCTCTCCAGCCCCTATATCCTGTGAGTCCCAAGTCAGACAGGAACCATAATCCTATACCTATCCCAGGATTTAGCACAGCGTTTAGCATATAAGAAAGCAAATTACCACCATTATTATAATTCAGTCAGGTGCAGTTCCTGTCCCACATAGGGCTCACAGTCCAAGGAGGAGGAACAAGAGGTATTAAATCCACATTTACCAGACTAAGAATCTGAGGCACAAAGAAGTCAAGTGACTTATCCAAGGTCACACACAGCAGGCAAGTGGCAGGTTTCTAATCCCCCAGACCTCGGACTCCCAGACTGGGGTCTTTCCATTATTCATTCATTCATTCAATCGTATGTATTGAGTGCTTACTGTGTGCAGAGCACTGTACTAAGCACTTGGGAAGTACAAGTTGGCAACATACAGAGACGGTCCCTACCCAACAGCGGGCTCACAGTCTAGGAGGGGGAGACAGACAACAAAACATATAAACCAAATAAAATAAATAGAATAAATATGTACAAGTAAAATAAATAAATAGAGTAATAAATATGTACAAACATCTATACATATATACAGGTGCTGTGGGGAGGGGAAGGAGGTAAGGCGGGGGGGATGGGGAGGAGCTAGGCTTAGTGGAAAGAGCCTGGGCTTAGAAGTCAGAGGTCGTGGGTTCTAATCCTCATCTCCGCCGCTTCGCTACTGTATGACCTTGGGCAAGCCATTCAACTTACTTGTGCCTCAGTTACCTCATCTGTTAAATGGGGATTAAGACTGTAAACCCCACATGGAACAACCTGATTACCTTGTAGCACTTAGAACAGCGCTTGGCACAGAGTAAGCGCTTAACAGATTTCTGTTTACTTTTTTTTGATGCCTGTCTCCCCGTTTCTACACTGTGAGCCCCTTGTGGGCAGGGATTGTCTCTCTTTGTTGCTGAATTGTACTTCCCAAGCACTTAGTACAGTGCTCTGTACACAGTAAGCACTCTGTAAATATGATTTAATGAATGAACAAATATTATTATTATTATTAATAAAGCCATATTTGTTCTGACAATTTTGACACCTGTCTACATGTTTTGTTACCCCGTTCTAGACTGTGAGCCAGTTGTTGGGTAGAGACCGTCTCTAGATGTTGCCGACTTGTACTTCCCAAGCGGTTAGTACAGTGCTCAGCACACAGTAAGCACTCAATAAATACGATTGAATGAATGAATTAATTAATTAAGGAGGGAGAGTGTACTCTTGGCCTCCCATCTCTCTGTTCCTCTGCTCCCTGTTAACTGTCCTTGTCTGCCTGATCTGGACGGTCACAGATTTTGGAAATTCTGGAGATTCTGGAAACCTCAGCCCAAAGTAACTGGGTCCAATTGGACTCTCCCCTGACTATTTTTTATATCTGGTTATATCTGCCAGGCACTGTATTAAGCACTAGGGAAGATAGAAGCAAATCAGACTGGACAGAGTCCATATCCCACACGGGGCTCACAGTCTTAATCCCCATTTTAGAGATGAGGGAACTGAGACCCAAAGATGTGAAGTGACTTATAATAATAATGATGACATTTGTTAAGCGTTTACTATGTGCAAAGCACTGTTCTAAGTACTGGGGAGGATACAAGGTGATCAGACTGTCCCACGTGGGGCTCACAGTTTTCATCCTCATTTTCCAGATGAGGGAACTGAGGCCCAGAGAAGTGAAGTGACTTGCCCAAAATCACACAGCTGACAAGTGGCGAAGCCGGAATTTGAACCCATGACCTCTGACTCCTGAGTCCAGGCTCTTTCCACTGAGCCACGCTGCTTTGCTGACTTGCCCAAGGACAGACAAATTCAGCAGACAAATGGCAGCATTTGAATTAGAACCCAGGTACTTCTGATTCCCAGGCCCGGGATCTAGCCATTAGGCCACTCCTTTGGCTAGTCAATCATATTTATTGAGCGCTTACTCTGTGCCGAGCACTGTACTTAAACACTTGGGAAAGTTCAATATAATAATGAACAGACCTATTCCTTGACCATAACGAGCTTAGAGTCTAGAGGGGGAGACAGACATTAATAGAAATGAATTACAGCTATGGATAGCCCCTTCCTTCCTCTCCCCCTCGTCCCCCTTTCCATCCCCGTGATCTTACCTCCTTCCCTTCCCCAAAGCACCTGTATATATGTATATATGTTTGTACATATTTATTACTCTATTTATTTATTTATGTATTTATTTATTTATTTATTTATTTATTTATTTATTTATTTATTTATTTATTCATTTATTTATTTTACTTGTACTTATCTATTCTATTTATTTTATTTTGTTAGTATGTTTGGTTTTGTTCTCCATCTCCCCCTTTTAGACTGTGAGCCCACTGTTGGGTAGGGACTGTCTCTATATGCTGTCAACTTGTACTTCCCAAGCGCTTAGTACAGTGCTCTGCACACAGTAAGTGCTCAACAAATATGATTGATTAATTGATTGATTGATTGATTGATTGATAAAAGTGCTCCGGGGATGGAAGGGGGGATGAATGAGGTAAGCAAGTTGGGGTGACAAATAAAGGTGCCACGGAGTGCTACGCTTCTACTCCAACTCAGCCCGCACACTTTGTCCCTCTAAGTCATTCATTCATTCATTAAAATCATATTTATTGAGCACTTACTGTGTGCAGAGCACTGTAATAAGCGCTTGGGAAGTACAAGTCGGCAACATATAGAGATGGTCCCTATCTAACAATGGGCTCACAGTCTAGAAGTAAATCTAATGGCAATCTCTAATACCTCAATCATGTCTATCTCGCTGCCGACCTCTCGCCAGAGTCCTGCCCCTGGCCTGGAACACTCTCCTTCTGCAAATCTGACATAAAATTACTCTCACCTGCTTCAAAGGCACATTATTATTATTATTATTATTATTATTATTATTATTATTATTATTATTATTATTATTATTATTGTTGTTGTTGTTGTTGTTGTTGTTAATGATAATTTATTATTTAATCAATCAATCAATCGTATTTATTGAGCACTTACTGTGTGCAGAGCACTGTACTAAGTGCTTGGGAAGTACAAGTTGGCAACATATAGAGACAGTCCCTACCCAACAGTGGGCTCACAGTCTAGAATAATAAATTATTATTTATAATTGTTTATAATAATAATAATAATAATAATAATGGCATTTGTTAAGCACTAAACACTGCTCTAAGCACTGGGGAGGATACAAGGTGATCAGATTGTCCCACGTGGGGCTCACAGTCTTCATCTTCTAGACTGTGAGCCCACTGTTGGGTAGGGACTGTCTCTATATGTTGCCAACTTGTACTTCTCAAGCGCTTAGTACAGTGCTCTGCACACAGTAAGCGCTCAATAAATATGATTGAATGAATGAATGAATGAATCCCCATTTTACAGATGAGGAAACTGAGACACCGAGAAGTTAAGTGACATGCCCAAAGTCACACAGCTGACAATTGGCGGAGCTGGGATTTGAACCCATGACCTCTGACTCCCAAGCCCGTGCTCTTTCCATTGAACCACTATTATTATTATCATGGTATTTGTTATGTGCTTACTATGTGCTAAACACCGTTCGAAGCACTGGGATAGATATAAGGTAAGCAGGTTGTCCCATGTGAGGCTCACAGTCTTAATCCCCATTTTACAGATGAGGTCACTGAGGCACAGAGAAGTTAAATGGCTTGCCCAAGGTCACACAGCTGACAAGTGGCAGAGCCGGTATTAGAACCTAAATCTTCTGACATCTCCTCCAAGAGGCCTTCCCTGACTGAGCCCCCTCCTTCCTCTCCCTCTCTCTCCCTCTCCATCCCCCCCACCTTACCTCCTTCCCTTCCCCACAGCACCTGTATATATGTATATATGTTTGTACGGATTTATTACTCTATTCATTTATTTATTTTTCTTGTATGTATCTATTCTATTTATTTTATTTTGTTAATATGTTTTGTTTTGTTCTCCGTCTCCCCCTTCTAAACTGCGAGCCCACTGTTGGGTAGCGATCGTCTCTATATGTTGCCAACTTGTACTTCCCAAGAGCTTACTACAGTGCTCTGCACACAGTAAGCACTCAATAAATACGATGGATTGATTGACTGATGATTGATAATCCATCTTTTCTCTACAAAAAATACATCCCCATGAGAATTGTAAAGAAAATCACTGTGTCTCTATTACAGAGAACTAAATGTCACATTATCATACTGTATTCACTAAGACATTCAGCAGGCTCTAGACAAATACAAAGTGTCAGACACCCTTCCACTATCGCCATTTAGATTTTAATTTAGATTTACTAAGCACTTCAATGTTAATTATAAATTACTTGGTTTAAAACATTGATTGGGTTTAATAATGAAAGACATATATCTGGCTGTCATCACTCATAAGAAATCCATTTATCAAAAAAAAATTGGAACATTGTTTTTCTAGAAAAAGTTAATGATAATAATAATGATAGCATTTATTAAACACTTACTATGTGCAAAGCACTATTATAAGCACTGGGGAGGTTACAAGTTGATCTGGTTGTCCCACGGGGGGCTCACAGTCTTCATCCCCATTTTACAGATGAGGTAACTGAGGCCCAGAGAAGTTAAGTGACTTGCCCAAAGTCACACAGCTGGCAAGTGGCGGAGCCGGGATTTGAACCCATGACCTCTGACTCCAAAGCCCGTGCTCTTTCCTAATCCTCCTCTACCTCTCAGTTGCCTTTGACACTGTGGACCACCCCCTTCTCCTCAACACGCTATCTGACCTTGGCTTCACAGACTCCGTCCTCTCCTGGTTCTCCTCTTATCTCTCCGGTCATTCTTTCTCAGTCTCTTTTGCAGGCTCCTCCTCCCCCTCCCATCCTCTTACTGTGGGGGTTCCCCAAGGTTCAGTGCTTGGTCCCCTTCTGTTCTCAATCTACACTCACTCCCTTGGTGACCTCATTCGCTCCCACGGCTTCAACTATCATCTCTACGCTGATGACACCCAGATCTCCATCTCTGTCCCTGCTCTCTCCCCCTCCCTCCAGGCTCGCATCTCCTCCTGCCTTCAGGACATCTCCATCTGGATGTCCGCCCGCCACCTAAAGCTCAACATGTCGAAGACTGAGCTCCTTGTCTTCCCTCCCAAACCTTGTCCTCTCCCTGACTTTCCCATCTCTGTTGACGGCACTACCATCCTTCCCGTCTCACAAGCCCGCAACCTTGGTGTCATCCTCGACTCCGCTCTCTCATTCACCCCTCACATCCAAGCCGTCACCCAAACCTGCCGGTCTCAGCTCCGCAACATTGCCAAGATCCGCCCTTTCCTCTCCATCCAAACCGCTACCCTGCTCATTCAAGCTCTCATCCTATCTCGTCTGGACTACTGCACCAGCCTTCTCTCTGATCTCCCATCCTCGTGTCTCTCTCCACTTCAATCCACACTTCATGCTGCTGCCCGGATTATCTTTGTCCAGAAACGCTCTGGGCATATTACTCCCCTCCTCAAAAACCTCCAATGGCTACCGATCAATCTGCGCATCAGGCAGAAACTCCTCACCCTGGGCTTCCAGGCTGTCCATCACCTCGCCCCCTCCTACCTCACCTCCCTTCTCTCCTTCTCCAGCCCAGCCCGCACCCTCCGCTCCTCTGCCGCTGATCTCCTCACCGTACCTCGTTCTCGCCTGTCCCGACATCGACCCCCGGCCCACGTCATCCCCCGGGCCTGGAATGGCCTCCCTCTGCCCCTCCGCCAAGCTAGCTCTCTTCCTCCCTTCAAGGCCCTATTGAGAGCTCACCTCCTCCAGGAGGCCTTCCCAGACTGAGCCCCTTCTTTCCTCTCCCCCTCGTCCCCCTCTCCATCCTCCCGTCTTACCTCCTTCCCTTCCCCACAGCACCTGTATATATGTATATATGGTTGTACATATTTATTACTCTATTTATTTATTTATTTATTTATTTATTTTACTTGTACATTTCTATCCTATTTATTTTGGTTTGTTGGTATGTTTGGTTCTGTTCTCTGTCTCCCCCTTTCAGACTGTGAGCCCACTGTTGGGTAGGGACTGTCTCTATGTGTTGCCAATTTGTACTTCCCAAGTGCTTAGTACAGTGCTCTGCACATAGTAAGCGCTCAATAAATGCGATTGATTGATTGATTGATTTCCTCTGAGCCACGCTGTTTCCTATATATATAATAATATATATATATATAATATATATATACACACATATATGTGTATATATATATGTATGTGTGTATATATGTATGTATATATGCATATGTACATATATATGTATGTGTATATGTATATATATATGTATATATGTGTATATATGTATATATGTACCTATATACATGCATATGTATGTATATAGGTACATATATATATATACTTCCTTCACTATTTATTTTATTATCTGTGTCACGTACTAGATTCTAACAACTCCAATATACTCTTCCAATGGCTTAATTCAGTGCTGTGCACACAGTAGACTAAGTTCCTGGAATTTACATCTATTAACTTGTACTTCCCAAGCGCTTAGTACAGTGCTCTGCACACAGTAAGCGCTCAATAAATACGATTGAAAGAATTAACTCCAATATGCTTTCCCAACTACTTAGAATAGTGCTCTGCACACTGTAGAGTGCAGGTTCCTTTTGAGGGCAGATATAATGTCTCCCAACCCATATTGTAGTCTCCAAGCACTTAGTGCAGTGCTCTGCACACAGCAGACTGTAAGCTTCTCAAGAAGAAGGATAATATCTATAAACTCTCTCACAATCATTCAGGAACAAAGCACACAGTAAGCTCTCAATCAATACCACTGATTGAGTAATCCATTGATACAACCTGCTTGGCTCCAAATCACTTGATTGATTCATCAATTCATACCTGTAAATTATTCATTCATTCATTTATTTATTTACATCAATGTCTCTCTCCCCCTCTAGACTGTGAGCTCGTCGTGGGCAGGGAACGTGTCTGTTCATTATTGTGTTGTACAAATGCTTAGTACAGTGCTTTGCATACAGTAAGTGCTCCATAAATACCATCAAATGAATGAATGAATCCGTGTTTTCCATTGAGAACTTTATCCCAAACTCAAGATGGAAGGAATGGGATTCAGTTTCTGTGGGATTTTTTTGTCTTTCCTTATTTTGGCAGCTATAGTAATAATGATAATAATAATAATGGCATTTATTAAGTGCTTACTATGTGGAAAACACTGTTCATTCAATCGTATTTATTGAGCACTTACTGTGTGCAGAACACTGTATTAAGCGCTTGGGAAGTACAAGTTGGCAGCATATGGAGATGGTCCCTACCCAACAGTGGGCTTACAGTCTAGAAGGGGGAGACAGACAACAAAACAAAACATATTAACAAAATAAAATGAATAGAATAATCATGTACAAATAAAATAGAGTAATAAATCCATACAAACATATATACAAATATACAGGTGCTGTGGGCAGGGGAAGGAGGTAAGGCGGGGGGGGGGGGGAGGGGAAGAGGAAGGAGGGGGCTCAGTCTGGGAAGGCCTCCTGGAGGAAGCCTTTTCATTGTTGTCCGTTTCAATGAAATGTTTCCACTTCAGAAAAGAATTCCTTTTGGCTAATAATAATGATAATAATAATAATAATAATAATAATTATTATTATTATTATTATTAAGCGCTCACTATGTGCAGAGCACTGCTCCAAGCGCTGGGGAAGTTACAAGGTGATCAGGTTGTCCCACGGAGGGCTCACAGTCTTCATCCCTATTTTTCAGGTGAGGGAACTGAGGCACAGAGAAGTTAAGTGACTTGCTCAAAGTCACACAGCTGACAAGTGTTGGAGCCATTATTTGAACCCATGACCTCTGACTCCATAGCCCATGCTCTTTCCACTGAGCCATGCTGAGCTATTCCAGGAAACCATTTTGGAGTGGTTATCTTTCTGTTCCGAGACCCACATTCTCAAGCTGAGGACGATTTGCAAGCTTCAGAGAGAACATTTTTTTTTCCTGCCGAGCCCATTAACCCCTTGATTTTTCATTCCGTACATTTGGAAGGCAATCTAATCCATACATCTCGAGTACAATTATAATTAACTCAACAATATGATGATGTGCAAATCCCTTTCATCTAAAAAAAAAGAAGACAGAAAACCATTTTAAGCTTTTAAAACTGGTTCTCCCTGAGATTCAAGTGGTCAGGTTTTGTCAAGGGGAAATATTGCAGGAAATTGAGTGAATTTGCCCCTTCCTTCCTCTCCCCCTCCTCCCCCTCCCCATCCCCCCCCCGCCTTACCTCCTTCCCCTCCCCACAGCACCTGAATATATGTATATATGTTTGTTCGTATTTATTACTCTATTTATTTTATCTGTACATATTTATTCTATTTATTTTATTTTGTTAATATGTTTTATTTTGTTCTCCGTCTCCCCCTTCTAGACTGTGATCCTACTGTTGGGTAGGGACCGTCTCTATATGTTGCCGACTTGTACTTCCCAAGCGCTTAGTACAGTGCTCTGCACACAGTCAGTGCTCAATAAATACAACTGAATGAATGAATAGAAAGCATATTTTCCCAGCCATAAAACACTACAATGAATATTTCAGTATCGAATATAGATTTTTTTCCTATGGTAGTTACGTTAAAAGGCCAAAATGCCTCCAGTAGTAGGATAAGTGCCAGATCTTCAACGCTTCCTTGGTAGAGATTAAAACCCTCTCCCTTTTCCCCGACATGGAACTTCTCCCCACTTCGAATCCACCGGACTGTTGTTCTCCCCATCTTTAAACCCCTTATGAAAACATATCTCCTCCAGGAGGCCTTCCGTGATTGAGAAGCAGCACGATGCAGTAGCTAGAGTCCAGGCCTGGGAATTCATTCGTTCATTCATTCAATCATATTTATTGAGCGCTTACTGTGTGCAGAGCACTGTACTAAGCGCTTGGGAAGTCCATGTTGGCAACATATAAAGACGGTCCCTACCCAACAGCGGGCTCACAGTCTAGAAGAGGGAATCAGAGGTCATGGCTTCTAATCCCAGCTCCTGTACTTGTCTGCTGTGTGACCCTGGGCAAGTCACTTCCCTTCTCTGAGCTTCAGTTCCCCCCCCCCCCCCGTAAAATGGGGATTGAGACTGTGAGCCCCACATGGGACAGGGACCATGTCCAACCCGATTTGTTGTTATATGTTGACAACTTATACTTCCCAAGCGCTTAGTACAGTGCTCTGCACACAGTAAGCGCTCAATTAATACGATTGATGATGATGATGATTTGCTAGTATCCACCCCACACTTAGCGTGGCTCAGTGGAAAGAGCCCGGGCTCAGGAGTCAGAAGTTGTGGGTCCTAATCCCAGCTCTGCTACTTGTCAGCTGTGTGACTTTGGGTAAGTCACTTAACTTCTCTGGGCCTCAGTTACCTCATCTGGAAAATGGGGATGAAGACTGTGAAACCCACATGGGACAACCTGATTAGAACATTGCTTGGACCAGAGTAAGCGCTTAAAAAAATCATCATTATTATTATTACAGTTCCTGGCACATAGGAAGTGCTTAATAAATTCCATAATTAGAATTATTATTACCTCTCATCACCCCTATTCAGATATTCCCACCACTGCTTCTTCAGTCCTTTTGAACTCACTTAAGTATTTTCGACTTCCCAGAGCACTTATTTCACACCTTGCCAACTTGTACTTCCCAAGCGCTTAGTACAGTGCTCTGCAAACAGTAAGCGCTCAATAAATGCGATTGAATGAATGAATTAATGAATGAATGCTTCTTCTTATTTTCTTTTGAGACAAACTGATGTCCTTGTATCTCCCCCAGTGCTTAGAACAGTGCTTGGCACAGAGTAAGCACTTAACAAATACTATCATTATTATCATTATTATTACAGTGCCGGGCACACAGGAAGTGCTTAATAAATTCTATAGAATTTAGAGTTATTATTACCGCTCCTATTTGGATATTCCCACCACTGCTTCTTCAGTCCTTTTGGACTCACTTAAGTATTTTCGACTTCCCAGAGCTCTTATTTCACACCTTACTTTTTCTATTCCCTGAAGCACTAACTCACATTCAAACTCTAATTTCCTTCTTCATTCATTCAATCTCTTTTTTTTTTTGAAATCTCACTGTGTGCAAAGCACTGTATTACTCGCTTGGGAGCATACAATATGAAAACTAATAGATTCCCCACCCACAGTGAGTTTCACCCTGTTTGAAAATTATTTGGTGTCTGAAAGGTCCTAGAGAAGCAGCGTGGCTCAGTGGAAAGAGCCACGGATTTGGAGTCAGAAGTCAAGGGTTCAAATCCCAGCTCTGCCAACTGTCAGCTGTGTGACCTTGGACAAGTCAGTTAACTTCTCTGTGCCTCAGTTCCCTCATCTGGAAAATGGGGAGAAGACTGTGAGCCGCCCGTGGGACAACCTGATCACCTTGTAACCTCCCCAGCGTTTAGAACAGGGCTTTACACATAGTAAGCACTTAATAAATGCCATTATTATTATTATTATTATTATTATTATTATTGTCTATCTGCTAACTCTATTGAGAAGCAGTGTGGCTCGATGGAAAGAGCACAGGCTTGGGAGACAGAGGCTGTGGGTTCTAATCCTGGCACCATTAGTTGTGGGGCTTTGGACAAGTCACTTAACTTCTCTGTGCCTCAGTTACCTCATCTGTAAAAATGGGGGTTAAGACTGTGAGTCCCACATGGGACAACCTGATTACTTTTTATCTCCCCCAGCTCTTAGAACAGTGGTTGGCACATAGTAAGTGCTTAACAAATACTATTATTATTATTATTATTATTATTATTATTATTATTATTATTATTATTATTATTATTATTATTATTATTATTATTATCTCCCCCAGCACTTAGAACAGTGCTTGGCACATAGTAAGTGCTTAACAAATATCATCATCATTATTATGTTTTTCCAAATGTTTAGTACAGTGCTCTGAATAGACTGTAGACTCCTTAAGGGTAAGGATCATGTCTATCAACTCTTGCATTTTTCCAAATACACTGCTTTGCACATATTAGACTGTGAACTCCTGGAGACTGCGTCTATTTACTCTAATACACTCTTCCAACTGCTTAGTACAGTGCTCTGCACACAGTAGACTGTAAGCTCCTTGTGGGCAAGAATCATATCTACTAACTGTCAGCCCGTTGTTGGATAGGGATCGTCTCTATCTGTTGCCGATAGAGATTTGCCCAAGGACACACATCATCATCATCATCATCATCATCATCTATCATCAATTGTATTTATTGAGCGCTTACTGTGTGCAGAGCACTGTACTAAGCGCTTGGGAAGTACGATTGATGAATACGATTGATGAAGTCCAAGTTGGCAACATATAGAGACAGTCCCTACCCAACAGTGGGCTCACAGTCTAAAAGGGGGAGACAGAGATCAAAACGAAACATACTAACAAAATAAAATAAATAGAATAGATATGTACAAGTAAAATAAATAAATAAATAGAGTAATAAATATGTACAAACATATATACATATATACAGGTGCTGTGGGGAAGGGAAGGAGGTAAGATGGGGGGATGGAGAGGGGGACGAGGGGGAGAGGAAGGAAGGGGCTCAGTCTGGGAAGGCCTCCTGGAGGAAGTGAGCTCTCAGTAGGGCCATGGAAAGCAGCAGTGTGGCTCAGTGGAAAGAGGCAGGGCTTTGGAGTCACAAGTCATGGGTTCAACTCCTGGCTCCCCCACTTGTCAGCTGTGTGCCTTTGGGCAAGTCACTTCACTTCTCTTACTGTGGGGGTTCCCCAAGGTTCAGTGCTTGGTCCCCTTCTGTTCTCAATTTACACTCACTCCCTTGGTGACCTCATTCGCTCCCACGGCTTCAACTATCATCTCTACGCTGATGACACCCAGATCTCCATCTCTGCCCCTGTTCTCTCCCCCTCCCTCCAGGCTCGCATCTCCTCCTGCCTTCAGGACATCTCCATCTGGATGGCCGCCCGCCACCTAAAGCTCAACATGTCGAAGACTGAGCTCCTTGTCTTCCCTCCCAAACCTTGTCCTCTCCCTGACTTTCCCATCTCTGTTGACGACACTACCATCCTTCCCGTCTCACAAGCCCGCAACCTTGGTGTCATCCTCGACTCCGCTCTCTCATTCACCCCTCACATCCAAGCCGTCACCAAAACCTGCCGGTCTCAGCTCCGCAACATTGCCAAGATCCTCCCTTTCCTCTCCATCCAAACTGCTACCCTGCTCATTCAAGCTCTCATCCTATCCCGTCTGGACTACTGCACCAGCCTTCTTCTCTCTGATCTCCCATCCTCGTGTCTCTCTCCACTTCAATCCACACTTCATGCTGCTGCCCGGATTATCTTTGTCCAGAAATGCTCTGGGCATATTACTCCCCTCCTCAAAAATCTCCAGTGGCTACCAATCAATCTGCGCATCAGGCAGAAACTCCTCACCCTGGGCTTCAAGGCTATCCATCCCCTGGCCCCCTCCTACCTCACCTCCCTTCTCTCCTTCTCCAGCCCAGCCTGCACCCTCCGCTCTTCCGCCGCTAATCTCCTCACCGTACCTCGTTCTCGCCTGTCCCGCCATCGACCCCCAGCCCACGTCATCCCCCGGGCCTGGAATGCCCCCAATCCCTCTGCCCCTCTGCCAAGCTAGCTCTCTTCCTCCCTTCAAGGCCCTGCTGAGAGCTCACCTCCTCCAGGAGGCCTTCCCAGACTGAGCCCCTTCCTTCCTCTCCCCCTTGTCCCCCCCTCCGTCCCCCCATTTTACCTCCTTCCCTTCCCCACAGCACCTGTATATATGTATATATGGTTGTACATATTTATTACTCTATTTATTTATTTATTTTATTTGTACATTTCTATCCTATTTATTTTATTTTGTTGGTATGTTTGGTTCTGTTTTCTGTCTACCCCTTTTAGACTGTGAGCCCACTGTTGGGTAGGGACTGTCTCTATGTGTTGCCAATTTGTACTTCCCAAGTGCTTAGTACAGTGCTCTGCACATAGTAAGAGCTCAATAAATACAATTGATTGATTGATTGATTGATTGATTCTCTGGGCCTCAGTGACCTCATCTGTAAAATGTGGATTTAGACTGTGAGCCCCCCATGGGACAACCTGATCACCTTGTAACCTCCCCAGTGCTTAGAACAGTTCTTTGCACATAGTAAGCGCTTCATAAATGCTATCATTATTATTATTATTACACAGCAGACAAGTGGTGGAGGCAGAATTAGAACCCGTGACCTTCAGACACCCAGGCCCAGACTATATCCACTATGCTGACGTACACGCAGTGTCCGAGAAATGCTCCCTCAGGGAGATGAGGAGTTCTCTCTAAAAAGATTTGTAAAAACACACATTTGCGTAGAACTGTGTCTACCTTTATTTGTGAGCCCACCACCTTCAGCGGAAAAAATGGAAACTATTTGTGTTTCGGGCTCATTGTGTCATTCAAATTGCTCTAATATTATTCCACTGAATTACTCTACGCGCCGGATTCAGTGCTGAGTATCCTTCTTTTTCCAATTATTTCCGCTTACACCGAGCGAGGCTTTTCGCTTTTATACTGTAATCACACGTTGATTAATTGGCGATTGTACCCATTTGCATAAAATTCATTAGGAAAATGTCTCCAAAGCCAGGCACGGGCGCAATGGAATGAACAAAGTGATAAAAATGCATTTGTGTATTCAACGGATCTGTCTTTCTGCAGTGGACACAGGCTCCACCTGAATCTAATTAGCACGCTTAATGATGCAAAATCAAATTTGATTAGCAGATATAAGCCCCATTTTGCGCTGATTCACAGAATGGTCCCGATTTGGCCTTGGAGAAAAAGGAAAAGAGAGAGACAGAGTGTGTGTTTGGGAGAGAGGGAGAGAAAGAGAATGAGAGAGAGAAGGACAGAGAAAGACAGAAACAGACAGAGACATATAGAAAAACAGAGAGAGAGAGAGAGTCAAAATTGTGGACAGGGAACAGGCCTACCAACCCTAGAGAAGCGAAGTGACTTGCCATAATAATAATAATAATAATAATAATAATAATAATAATAATAATAATGATGATAATAATGACATTAATAATAATAATATTTATTGAGCCCTTACTATGTGCAAAGCACTGTTCTAAGCGCTGGGGAAGTTCCAAGGTTACAAGGTTATATGTATATATATAACATATACAAGGTTTTATATATATAACATATACAAGGTTATACATATATATATATATACATATATATATATATGTACATAATAATAATAATGATGGCATTTGTTGAGCGGTTCCTATGTGCGAAGCATTGTTCTAAGCGCTGGGGAGGTTACAAGGTGATCAGATTGTCCCTCGTGGGGCTCACAATCTTGATCCCCATTTTACAGATGAGGGTACTGAGGCACAGAGAAGAGAAGTGACTTGCCCAAGGTCACAGCTGACAATTGGCAGAGCCGGGATTTGAGCCCATGACCTCTGACTCCAGAGCCCGTGCTCTTTCCACTGAGCCACGCTGCTTCTCTAATGTATCTGTATGTATATATGTATATATGTTTGTACATATTTATTACCCCATTTATTTATTTTACTTGAACATATTTATTCTATCTATTTTATTTGGTTTATATGTTTTGTTTTGTTGTCTGTCTCCCCCTTCTAAACTGTAAGACCACTGTTGGGTAGGGACCGTCTCTATATGTTGCCATCGTTTACTTCCCAAGCGCTTAGTACAGTGCTCTGCACACAGTAATCGCTCACTAAATACGTTTGAATGAATGAATGAATAATATGACTAATTAATAGAGATAGAGACAGTGAGTATGCAAAGACAGAGAGACAATTTTGGGGTCTTCCTAAATTTGGGGATAGATTTTATCAAATTACAATGTATACCAGAGAATGGTGTGATAAGAAGCAGTGTGGCTCAGTGGAAAGAGCAAGGGCTTTGGAGTCAGAGGTCAAGGGTTCAAATTCCGGCTCTGCCACTTGTCAACTGTGTGACTTTGGGCAAGTCGCTTAACTTCTCTGGGCCTCAGTTACCTCATCTGTAAAATGGGGACTGCAAGCCCCCCATGGGACAACCTTATCACCCTCTCCATCCCCCCGCCTTACCTCCTTCCCCTCTCCACAGCACCTGTATATATGTATATATGTTTGTACATATTTATTACTCTATTTTACTTGTACACATCTATTCCATTTAGTTTATTTTGTTAACATGTTTGGTTTTGTTCTCTGTCTCCCCCTTCTAGACTGTGAGCCCACTGTTGGGTAGGGACTGTCTCTATATGTTGCCAACTTGTACTTCTCAAGTGCTTAGTACAGTGCTCTGCACACAGTAAGCGCTCAATAAATACAATTGATTGATTGATTGATTGTAACCTCCCCAGGGCTTAGAACAGTGCTCTGCATGTAGTAAGTGCTTAATAAATGTTATTATTATTATTATTATTATTATTATTATTATTATTATTATTATTATTATTTATGAATCCCCAGGTTTTGTTTCATCACTTCTCTCCAGTGTCTCAGGGCTGTCTACCTCAGCCCTAGATTGAAATATACAACCAACTCGGTAGTCTGGGCCATGAATATGTCTCATTTTAAGTCAATCGATCAATCAATCAATAAGTAGTACTGATTGAACATTTACTTTAGAAAACGTGTGGCCTAATGAATAGAGCATGGGTCTGGGAATCAAAAGGACTTGGGTTCTAATCCTTGCTCTGCCACTTGTCTGCTGTGTTACCGTTTAATTTATCTGTGCCTCAGTTTCCTCATCTGTAAAATGGGGATTAAGACTGTGAGCCCCACGTGGGACAGGGTCGGTGAAAATCCCATTTGAAAGGGTGACACAGAAGAGAGTGGGAGAAGAGGAATGAGAGCTTAGTTGGGGAAGGCCTCTCGGAGGAGGTGTGATTTTATTAAGGTGTGACTTTGGGCAAGTCACTTCACTTCTCTGTGCCTCAGTTACCTCATCTGTAAAATGGGGATGAAGAATGTGAGCCCCACGTAGGACAATCTGATGACCTTGGATCCTCCCCAGCACTTAGAATAGTGCTTTGCACTTAACAAATGCCAACATTATTATTATTATTATGGTCGGGCGAGGGACGGGGGGTGGGACGTTGAGGGATCTTCCTTGGTATCCAGCGCTTAGAACAGTGCTTGGCACCTAGGAAGCGCTTAACAAATAGAGAAGCAGCGTGGCTCAGCGGAAAGCTCACGGGCTTTAGAGTCAGAGGTCATGGGTTCAAATCCCTGCTCTGCCAATTGTCAGCTGTGTGACTTTGGACAAGTCATTTAACTTCTCTGTGCCTCAGTTACCTCATCTGTAAAATGGGGATGAAGACTGTGAGCCCCCCGGTGGGACAACCTGATCACCTTGTAACCTCCCCAGCGCTTAGAACAGTGCTTTGCACATAGTAAGCTCTTAACAAATACCATCATTATTATTATTAAAACGGGGATTAAGACTGTGAGCCCCCACCGTGGGACAACCTGATCACCTTGTAACCTCCCCAGCGCTTAGAACAGTGCTTTGCACAGAGTAAGCGCTTAACAAATACCATTATTATCATTATTAATATTGATATTAATCCCCTCTCCCTCTCGTCCCTCTCTCCATCCCCCGCATCTTACCCCCTTCCCTTCCCCACAGCACCTGCATATATGTATATATGTTTGTACATATTTATTACTTTACTTATTTATTTTACTTGTACCTATCTATTCTATTTTGTTAGTATGTTTGCTTCTGTTCTCTGTCTCCCCCTTCTAGACTGTGAGCCCACTGTTGGGTAGGGACTGTCTCTATATGTTGCCAGCTTGTACTTCCCAAGCGCTTAGTACAGTGCTCTGCACACAGTAAGCACTCAATAAATACGATTTATTGATTGATTGATTGATTATTATTATTATTATTATTATTAAGGTTTTGATTGTGTGTTCTCCAAAGTCTTTGCACTCACTCATTCATTCATTCATTCAATCATATTTATTGAGTGCTTACTGTGTGCAGAGCACTGTACTAAGCGCTTGGGAAGTGTTCAAGGCAAGCCCCCAGTGTGGGCATTCTTGCTAAGGATCATACTAACGATTTTGGTATTTGTTAAGTGCTTATTATGTGCCAGGCACTGTACTAAGCTCAGGGATAGATACAAGATAATCAGACAGGACACAGTCCACGTCCCACATAGGACTCACAGTCTTACTCCCCATCTTCCAGATGAAGTAACTGAGGCACAGATAAGTGAAGTGACTTGCCCAAGGTTGTGGAGAAAGCGATGTGGCTTAGTGGAAAGAGCACGAGCTTGGGAGTCAGAGGTCGTGGGTTCTAATTCCGGCTCTGTCACTTTCCAGCTGTGTGACTTTGGGCAAGTCAGTGACTTCTCTGGGCCTCAGTTACCCCATCTGTAAAATAGGGATTAAGACTGTGAGCCCCACGTGGGACAACAACCTGATCACCTTGTATCTACCCCAGCTCTTAGAACAGTGCTTGGCACATAGTAAGTGCTTAAGAAATACCATCATCATCATCATCAATTGTATTTATTGAGCGCTTACTGTGTGCAGAGCACTGTACTAAGCGCTTACCATCATCATCATCATCATTATTATTATTAGAGAAGCAGTGTGGCTCAGTGGAAAAGGCATGGGCTTTGGAGTCAGAGGTCGTGGGTTCAAATCCCAGCTCTGCCACTTGTCACTTGGGTGACTTTGAGCAAGTCACTTAACTTCTCTGGGCCTCAGTTCCCTCATCTGAAAAATGGGGATTAAGACTGTGAGCCTCCCGTGGGACAACCTGCTCACCTTGTATCCCCCTCCCAGCACTTAGAACAGTGCTTTGCACATAGTAAGTGCTTAATAAATGCCATTATTGTTATTATTATTATTATTATTATTATTATTATTATAAGTGGCAGAGGTGGAATTAGAACCCAGGTCCTTATAGGATGGCATTTGTTAAGCGCTTACTATGTGCAAAGCACTGTTCTAAGATCTTGGGGGGTTACAAGGTGATCAGGTTGTCCCACGTGGGGCTCACAGTCATCATCCCCATTTTACAGATGAGGTAACTGAGGATCCTAGAAATTAAGTGATTTACCCAAGGTCACACAGCAGACATGTGGCAGAGCCGGGATTCGAACCCATGATCTCTGACTCCAGAGCCCAGGCTCTTTCCACTGAGCCAAGCTGCTTCTCTAGGTCCTTCTTACTCTCAGGCTGGTGTGGGATTGACTAGGCTATGCTGTGGGATGGTGATGATATTGGTGAAATTAGAAATTCTGGTCAATTCAACATGAAGTGAAGTGGCTCGGATTCCTATAATTCATTCATTCATTTATTCAATTGCATTTATTGAGCGCTTACTGTGTGCAGAACACTGTACTAAGCACTTGGAAAATACAATTCGGCAACAGATAGAGGCAGGCCCTGCCCAACAACAGGCTCACAGTCTATAAGTTAAGTCCTTACTACAGTAATAATCAATCTGTCAAACAATCAGCAGTGCTTATTGAGTAACTCCCATGTGCAGACCATTAGAATAATGCATGTGGGAGAATATAAATTGAGACAATAATCATAATTCAGGAATTTATTCATTCAATTGCATTTAGCGCTTAGTGTGTGGAAAGCACTGTACTATTTATTGCTGTATTGCACTTTCCCAAGCGCTTAGTACAGTGCTCTGCCCACAGTAAGCACTCAATAAATACAATTCCTGCCCTCAAGGAACTTACAGTCTACTGTGTGCCAAGCACTGTACTGAGCATTTGGAAGAGGACAATAGAATTAATAGTCACAATTCCCAAACTCAAGAACCTAAAGTCTACTAGTGTGGAGCACTGTACTACACAGTGTTCCTCAGTGGAAATGAGCCCAGGCTTTGGAGTCAGAGGTCATGGGTTCAAATCCCAGCTCTGCCAATTGTCAACTGTGTGACTTTGGGCAAGCCACTTAACTTCTCTGGGCCTCAGTTACCTCATCTGTAATATGGGGATTAATAATAATACTGATGGCATTTGTTAAGCACTTACTCTGTGCAAAGCACTGTTCTAAGCACTGGAGAGGTTACAAGATGATCAGGTTCTCCTACGGTGGGGGGCTCACCATCTTAATCCCCATTTTAAATATGAGGGAACTGAGGCACAGAGACGTTAAGTGACTTACCCAAAATCACACAGCTGACAATTGGCGGAGCCAGGATTTGAACCCAGTCAATCAATCGTATTTATTGAGCGCTTACTGTGTGCAGAGCACTGTACTAAGCGCTTACTAACCCATGACCTCTGACTCCAAAGCCCGGGCTCTTTCCACTGACCCACGCTGCTTATCGTGTGAGATTAAGACTGTGAGCGCCCAGTGGGACAACCTGATCAGCTTGTAACCTCCCCAGTGCTTGGAACAGTGCTTTGTACATAGTAAGCACTTAATAAATGCCATTATTATTATTATTAGTATTATTACACACTTGGGAGAGTATAATAGCAATAGTATACCTGATCCCTGTAGTCAAGGAGTGTACAGCTTACTGTGTACTGAGCACCGTACTAAGAGCTTCTGAGAGTACAATTATTATTATTATTATTATCATTATTAATAGTAGCAGTAGTAATTATAATTATAGTACCCCTCTCAGGATGGCACCTGGAGAGTTTCCAGTCCTCTACCAGTCTTGGCTATGGGAGAGAGAGTGAAGCAGAGCAGTCCATTCCGAGCTTGGGCAGTGGCAGGCAAAACTCCCCTGTGCTGGACAGCAGCGTCACGGGAAAGAGTTGAGGGCTGAAAATCAAGTTTACTGTGCGGAGGAAGGAGGCGATGGGAAACTAATTCCTGATTTTTCCCAAGAAAACTCTGTGGCTCCACTACCAGAACGACTGCAGATGGAGAGCGGGGCCGTCTGGGAGAGATGGATCCGTGGCTTCGCTATGGGTCGGAAATGACTCCACAGCATAAGACAAGATTTTTAAGTGCTTTAATCAATCAGTTGTATTTCTAGACTGTGAACCCGCTGTTGGGTAGGGACTGTCTCTATATGTTGCCGACTTGTACTTCCCAAGCACTTAGTACAGTGCTCTGCACTCAATAAATACGATTGCTTGATTGATTGTATTTACCGTGTGCAGGGCACTGTACTATATGCTTGGGAGGATACAGCACAACAATATAACAGACTCATCCCCTGCCTACTTAATACGGTGAGTGCTTACTATGTGCCAAACAGTGTTCAGCACTTAGAACAGGGCTTTGCACATAGTAAGCGCTAAATAAATGCTATCATTATTATTATTATTATTATTATTCTAAACACTGGGGTAGATATGGGTCAATCTGGTTGGTCACAGTTCCTGCCCCACATTCATTCAATCATATTTATTGAGCGCTTATTGTGTGCAGAGCACTGTACCAAGCGCTTGGGAAGTACAAGTTGGCACATATAGAAACGGCCCCTACCCAACAACAGGTTCACAGTCTAGAAGGGGGAGACAGACAACAAAACAAGTGGACAGGTGTCAAGTCACCAGAATAAATAAAAATAAAAGTAGATACACATCATTAACAAAATAAATAGAATAGTAAATATGTACAAGTAAAATCAATGGAGTAATAAATCTGTACAAACATATATACAGGGGCTGTGGGGAGGGGAAGGAGGAAGGGCAGGGGGGACGAGGAGGAGGAGAGGATAAAGGGGGCTCAGTCTGGGAAGGAGGAGGAGGTGAGCTCTCAGCCTAAGGATAAGGGAAAAGGGGGTAGAATGTAATCCCCATTTTACAGATGAAGTAACTGAGGTACAGAGAAGTGAAGTGATTTGCCCAAGGTCACACAGCAGACACATGGAAGAGTCAGAATTAGAACCCAAGTTCTTTGACTCCCAGGCCTGGGCTCTCAGTACCAGGCCGCACTGATTCTGATAGAGAAGCAGCATGGCTCAGTGGAAAGAGCCCAGGCTTTGGAGTCCGAGGTCAGGGGTTCAAATCCTGCCTCTGCCAATTGCCAGCTGTGTGATTTTGGGCAAGTCACTTCACTTCTCTGGGCCTCAGTTCCCTCATCTATAAAATGGGGATGAAGACTGTGAGCCCCCCGTGGGACAACCTGATCACCTTGTAACCTCCCCAGCGCTTAGAACGGTGCTTTGCACACAGTAAGTGCTTAATAAATGCTATTATTATTATTATTATTACTATTATCATTATTATTAATAGGAGGAGGAGGAGGAGGAGGAGGAGGAGATTGACAGTTTGCTCTGACGACTTTGACACCTGTCTACATGTTTTGTTTTGTTGTCTGTCTCCCCCTTCTAGACTGTGAGCCCACTGTTGGGTAGGGAACATCTTTATATGTTGCCAACTCGTACTTTCCAAGCTCTGAGTACAGTGTTCTGCGCATAGTAAGCACCCAATAAGTACAAGTGAATGAATGACTGAATGAGATGCTAAAATCCACACTTTCCTCTCCATCCAAACGGCTACCATGTTAATCCAATCCCTCCTCCTCTCCCGCCTGGATGACTGCATCAGCCTCCTCGCTGACCTTCCGGCCTCCTGTCTCTCCCCACTCCAGTCCATACTCCACTCCACTGCCTGAACCATTTTCTTTGAAAAACATTCAGACCATGTTTCCCCAGTCCTCAAGAATCTCCACTGGTTGCCCACCCACCTCCACATCAAACAGAAAATTGTCACCCTTGGCTTTGAAGCGGTTAATCCCTTTGCCCCCTCCTACCTCACCTGGCTGCAATCCAGCCCGCACTCTTAGCTCCTGTAATGCCTACCTTTCTTCTCTCTGTCCCTTTATCTCATCTTGCCGCCAACCTCTCACCCACATCCTGCCTCTGGCCTGGAGCATCCTCCCTCTTCATATTAGACAGACAATTATTCTCCCCACCTTCACGGCCTTAGTGAAGACACATCTCCTCCAGGAGATGTGTCTTTTAGACTGTGAGCCCACTGTTGGGTAGGAGCTGTCTCTATTTGTTGCCAATTTGTACTTCCCAAGCGCTTAGTACAGTGCTCTGCACATAGTAAGCGCTCAATAAATATGATTGATGATGATCTCCTCCAAGAGGCCTTCCCTGATTAAGCCCTCCTTTCCTCTTCCCCTCAACCTCTTCTGCATCATCTTGACTTGCTCTCTTTATTCATTCACTTATTCAATCGTATTTATTCATTCATTCATTCAATTGTATTTATTGAGCACTTACTGTGTGCAGAGCACTGTACTAAGCGCTTGGAAAGTACAAGTTGGCAACATATAGTGACGGTCCCTACCATTTATTGAGCGCTTACCATGTGCAGAGCACTGTACTACTTGCTTGGGAAGTACAAGTTGGCTTCTAGACTGTGAGCCCACTGTTGGGTAGGGACCGTCTCTATATGTTACCAACGTGTACTTCCCAAGCGCTTACTACATTGCTCTGCACACAGTAAGCGCTCAATAAATACGATTGAATGAGTGAATGAATGAACAGATAGAGACGGTCCCTACCCAACAATGGGCTCACAGTCTAGAAGGGGGAGACAGACAACAAAACATGTAGACAGGTGTCAAAATAGTTAGAACAAATAGAATTGTAGCTATATGCACATCATTAACAAAATAAATAGAATAGTAAATATGTACAAGTAAAATAAATAGAGTAATAAATCTGTACAAGTATATAAAAGTGCGGTGGGGAGGGGAAGAGGAGACTTATCTGTCATTTATTTATATTAATGCACGTCTCCCAATCTGACAGTAAGCTCGCTGTAGGCAGGAAATATGTCTTTTTATTGTTGTATTGTACTCTCCCAAGCACTTAGTGCAGTACTCTCCTCAAAGTAAACACTCAATAAATGCGATTGAATGAATGAATGAAAAGTGGCACATTCCCTGCCTCTAAGGAGCTTACATTCTAAATAGTGAAGAAAGGGGCAAAAATGTATTTGAAAATATAGCTCTCAGCCTTAGATTTAGAGGAAATTGGCTCTTTTGAACCCTATTCTTAGAGCATATCTGAGAGCAGTAGCCTTCTCCAGTTCCAGGCAGCTGAGTCCATTCCCTTGACATCTTCATGTGATCAATTTCCCAAACCACAGATCGTATTTCCGCGGAAGAGTGAAACCTCCTCTTTAATGAATGGAATGATACCGACAGGAGGCCAACCCAATTAGTGTTTTCTGTAATTATCACTCTCCATTTGGCATTCTTTACTGCTGGAAGTAGCTGTCAAAAACCTATTAAAATGAACTCTGTCTTAAAATATCACAGGAGAACAGCGAGAAGGATTCACACTAGATTATACTAGCAGAATAGCCAAAAATCAATCCCAAGGACGAACAAATTGACTATTGAATCAAGTCTTCGTGTCTTTGTAAAAGAATTTGCTCTTGTCTTTCACAGCCGACCTCTTGCTCCTGGCATTTCCCCCCGCCTTGCTAATCCTTCCCTCTAAAGGTGGTTGAGAAGCAGTGTGGTCTAGTGAATAGTTCGATGCTCCTGGGTTCTAATCCCAGCTCTTCCACTTCTCTGCTGTGTGATTTAGGCAAGTCACTCCACTTCTCTGTGCCTCAATTCCCTCATCTGTAAAAAGAGGATTAAGCATGTGAGCCCTATGTAGGACAGGAGCCCAGTTATCTTTTATGGACCCCAGATCTCCCATTTCTGGCTATTCTTAATAAGAACAATGATGATATTTGTGGAATTTGTTAAGCGCTCACTCGGCCCTAAGTGCTGGACAAAGCATGGGGTGGGAGGGGATAGCAGCGTGGCTTGGTGGAAGGAGCCTGGGCTTTGGAGTCAGAGGTCATGGGTTCTAATCCTGGCTCCATCAGTTGTCAGCTGTGTGACTTTGGGCAAGTCACTTCACTTCCCTGTGCCTTAGTTACCTCATCTGTAATATGGGGATTAAGACACTGAGCTCCTCATGGGACAACCTGATCACCTTGTAACCTCCCCAGCGCTTAGAACAGGGCTTGGCACATAGTAAGCACTTAATAAATGTTATTATTATTATTATTATCATCATCATCATCATCATCACCATCATCATCATCATCATCATCATTATTATTATTATTATTATTATTATTATTATTATTATTATTATTATTATTATTATTATCTTAGGACAGTGCCTGGCATATAATAAGTGCTTAACAAATACCACAATTATCATTACTATTATTGTCTTCCCATCTTTGAAGGCCTGATAAAAACACATCTGTTAGAGGAGGCTTTCCCTGATTAGCCTCTTATCTCCCCTCCCTAATGGATAACTATTCCCAATCTGATAACCGAGACAAGAAAGGCATTAGATAAATCCATCTATCGATCAAAGGTATTTCTTGAGCTCATCCTGTGTGCAGAACACTGTGCTAAACTCTTGGGAGATTACAATCGGACAGACATATTCTGTCCTGTATATATGTATATATGTTTGTACATATTTATTACTCTATTTATTTGTTTATTTATTTCACTTGTACATATTTATTCTATTTATTTTCTTTTGTTAGTATGTTTGGTTTTGTTCTCTGTCTCCCCCCTTTTAGACTGTGAGCCCACTGTTGGGTAAGGACTGTCTCTATATGTTGCCAATTTGTACTTCCCAAGCGCTTAGTACAGTGCTCTGCACATCGTAAGCGCTCAATAAATACAATTGATGGTGATGATGATGATATTCCCATGTTTATAATCCAGTCTGATGTTCCGCAGTTCTAAGGGAAAAGGTTTTCATTGCCGAGACCGCCCATCTGTTCAATCTGTTCAGCTAGAAGCAGCCTGTCTTAGTGGAAAGTGGCCAGGCTTGAGAGTTAGATTTGGTGGTTTCTAGTCCCGACTCTGCCTCCTGTCAGTTGTGTGACTTTGGGCAAATCATTTTACTTTTCTGGGCCTCAGTTCCCTCATCTGTAAAATGGGAATTCATTCATTCATTCATTCAATCGTATTTATTGAGCGCTTACTGTGTGCAGAACACT
Organism: Tachyglossus aculeatus; assembly: GCF_015852505.1. Taxonomy (NCBI): domain Eukaryota; kingdom Metazoa; phylum Chordata; class Mammalia; order Monotremata; family Tachyglossidae; genus Tachyglossus; species Tachyglossus aculeatus. Next base: position 4,947,706 of record NC_052070.1, read on the forward strand.
GTACTAAGTGCTTGGGAAGTACAAGTTGGCAACATATAGAGACGGTCCCTACCCAACAGTGGGCTCACAGGCTGGAAGAATAAGATTAACACTGTGAGCCCCACCTGGGGCATCCTGATTACCCTATTTCTACCCCAGCATCTAAAACAGTGCTTTGTACATAGTAAGCAGTTAACAAATGCTATTATTATTATTATTATTATTGTTATTATTATTATTATTATTATTATTAATTCACTGTGGAATGAAATCAGTCAATCAGTACTACTTATTATTAGATAGCTTATCAGTGCTGGGAGTTGTGTGTTAACATGGACACGGTTCCATTTCCACATGGGGCTCACAATCCAAGTAAGCGGGAAAAATATATTGAATCCCCATTCGACAGATGAGGAAACTGAGTCACAGAGCAAGCACGTGACTTGCCTAAGGTCCCACAGCAGGGAAATGCGAGAGCCCAAATTGGAACCTATGTCTTCTGACTCTCAGGCTCCTGCTCTTCTCAGCGGGCTAGCAAGTGCTTGAGAAGCAGCGTGGTTCAGTGGAAGAGCCCGGGCTTTGGAGTCAGAAGTCATGGGTTCAAATCCCGGCTCCGTCAACTGTCAGCTGTGTGACTTTGGGCAAGTCACTTCACTTCTCTGTGCCTCAGTTACCTCATCTGGAAAATGGGGATGAAGACTGTGAGCCCCCCGTGGGACAACCTGATCATCTTGTAACCTCCCTAGCGCTTAGAACACTGCTTTGCACATAGTAAGCACTTAATAAATGTTATCATTATTATTATTATTATTAATAAACACCACCGACTGACCTATTGATCGACCAATCGATCAAGGGGTGGGGAGGTGGTTGTTGAGGGGTTTTTGCAGGAAACATTTTCAATTTTGCAAAATCTCCTCCTCTTCCATGTCAAGCCCATGCAAACCCTCTCTAATACTTCCCCTCACACTAGCCCTGAGAAGCTTCCCAGGCTGTAAACATCAGACATTCGTGGTATTGCCGTTTTCATTTATCCTCTAAATGAATGTCTGTTTTGTTGCTTTTCATTTTTTAGTCTCCTTTCTGTGAAACAAAATAATAAGCTTAGCTTTTGTGGTTTATGATGGTACCGAAGCGACTCACTGGAATTACGACCTTCCCTATCTATTATTATTGTATATTCTTTTTTATAGTACGTAGTATATGCAAGATTTTTGCTACCGATACTAAAATCATCTCCCTTCATTTGGTGTTCATACATATTCATGGACCTCTCTATTAATAAATCTATTTTCTTTGAACATTCTTCCTGGAAAAGGTTTAGTTCGATTCCACCGAATAGTCACACAGCCTTGTCATTGTAGATAGTATCTTTAAAAAATAATTAAAATAACAAATCTATGAGATCTAAAGTTCTGAGAATATATTTACAGGGCTGCAAAAAAAGGACTGATAATTATTCTTTTTCCTCAGAATTACTGCTTGCAGAAATAAAATCGCGTATGGAGGGTTTAAATATATTAGGACTCCAAAAGCTAAGACAGTACATCTCTTTCTATCTACCACCATTCCTGTCATCCTTTTGCTGTAAACATTTGCATTTATTTTAATGAAAAACCCAGTGCATATAGTCTAGTGGATAATGTGGGGAAATGGAACTCGTAATATTGCTCCTGGAAAATTATGGCCACCTTGTGTGATCTCTTGTAGCTACCTTGGCCTACTGGTTAGAGGATCAAAATAATAATGCAAAATATCCGTACACCAATGAATAATTCATTGGGAAGTTAGAAGAGTTATTTTCAGAAAGGAGAGTTTATCAAATATCCCCCACAAAGTGAACATTCTAATACAACATTTGTTTCAAGGGTTGTTCATTTGGCAAACTCTCAAAAAATGCTGTTTTCTAGAATTTTCTGTCACTGATGGATCCTTCCACCTGGAAGAAGATGAGTTCTGCCTTTTCCTGAAAATCCTCCCAGGATCAAAGAGATTTTGGAATTATGTCTGGAGTGCTTAGTACAGTGCTCTGCACACAGTAAGCGCTCAATAAATATGATTGATTGATTGATCCCAGAGATTCGTAGAATTCAAGAGCTGGAGAAAGTCTTTTAGACATCTTCTGTTCTTGCTTTCACAGACTGACTGACCTTCTACATTATTATTTTTTCTTATGGTATTTGGTAAGTGCTTGCTATGTGCCAGGCACTGTACAAAGCCCTGGGATAGATACAAACTAATCAGGTTGGACACAGCCTCTGTCCCACATGGGGCTCCCAGTCTTAATCCCCATTTTGCAGAGGAGATAACTGAGGCACAGAGAAGTGAAGTGATTCACCCAAGGTCACACAGCAGAAAAGTGGCAGAGCTGGAATTTGACTTCTAGCCCTGAGTTCTAACTAGTAGGCCATGCTGCTTTTCAAATCATAGTTTCTGATCATGTCTATTCAGTGGATAGAGCATGGGCACAGGAGTCAGAAGGTCATGGATTCAAATCCTGCTCCACCACTCATCTGCCGTGTGATCCTGGGTAAGTCGCTTTACTTCCTTGGGCCTCGGTGACCTCATCTGCAAAATGGGGTTTGAGATTGTGAGCCCCATATGGGACAGGGACTTTGTCCAACCTGATTTGCTTTTACCCACCCAAGCATTTAGTACATTGCCTGACACATAGTAAGTGCTTAAAAAATACCACAATTATTATTATGATTACTACTGATATTACTCCTGTCACTACAACTACGGCTACACAATGGCTATTACCTCTGCCACTACTATTACTATTAAAAGAAGCAGCATGGCTCAATGGAAAGAGCCCAGGCTTGGGAGCCAGAGGTCATGGGTTCTAATCCCGGCTCCCCCACATGTCTGCTGTGTGACCTTGGGCAAGTCACTTCACTTCTCTGAGCCTCAGTTCCCTCATCTGTAAAATGGGGATTAGGAATGTGAGCCCCACGTGGGACAACATGATCACCTTGTATCCTCCCAGCACTTAGAACAGTGCTTTGCTCATAGTAAGCACTTAACAAATGCCATTATTATATTACTACTAGTACTACTACTGATACAATTACTAAGCAGTTTGGAAAAATAAAACAAGCAAGTGACATTACCTATCACAATGAGTTTAAATTCTAATGGGAGAGACAGACATAAAAGTGTTTATAAACTGAGTGATCAACACAGCTAATTAAATATTCAACTGAATAAATATTCACAAGTGCTGAGGATCTTCTGTAGTTTGCCACCTGTCTACTTGTTTCGTTTTGTTGTCTGTCTCCCCCTGCTAGATTGTGAGCCCGTTGTTGGGTAGGGACTGTCTCTATCTGTCGCCATATTGTACTTTCCAAGCGCTTAGTACAGTGCTCTGCACACAGTAAGTGCACAATAAATATGATTGAATGAATGAATGAAAAATTTATTCATTTCTATGAATGTCTGTCTCCCCTCTAAACTTTAAGCTCACTGTCCTCTAAACTTTAAGCTCACTGTGGGCAGGGAATGTGTTCGCTGTTATATGGTACTCTCCCAAGTGCTTAGTACAGTGCTCTACACACGCTCAATAAGGATGACTGAATGAATGAATAAATTGGTGGATGCATGTTGAGAATTAATCACAGAAGGGGCACGGGACCAAGAGTCAAGAAACCTGGGTTCTAATTCTGGTTCTGCCCATGGACCTCACCGTACCTTGGTGAGTTTGCATAACTTCTTTTGGACTCAGTTTCCTCATCTGCAAAATGTCTATAATAACGACGGCATTGTTAAGCGCTAAATATGTCCCAAGCACTGTTCTAAGTGCTGGGGTAGATACAAAGTAATCAGGGTGTCCCAAGTAGGGCTCACCATCTTCATCCCCATTTTACAGATGAGGGAACTGAGGACCAGAGAAGTGAAGTGACTTGCCCAAAGTCACAGAGCTGACAAGTGGCAGAAGCGGAATTAGAACCCACTGCCTCTGACTCCCAAGCCCACTAGCCATGCTGCTTCTCCAATGTCTATATAATGTCTATAAAATGTTTGTTCTCTCCCTTTTAGACCTTTGGACTGTGAGTCCCACATTGTACAGAGCTGGTGCCCAATCTGATTATTTTTTTATCTAAACTAGAACTAGCTTTAGTTGACGATTGTGGTATTTATTTAGTGCCAATCAGGTGCCAAGCACTGTGCTATGTGCAGGGGTAGATACCTGATGAAGGACATTAATAATATATGTAAATACAGAAGGAAAAACTTACTGGCCTTCAGAAGCTCTGAAAGCTGGTAATATCTCTCTCTCTCTATATATATATATATATATCTCTTCCTGTCTCTGATGCACACAGAGATGCACACTCAAACACGGTATTAAAACAACCATAAACCACAGCCATAAATGATTTACATGGATTAGCCATTTCTTTTTTTATTGTCTATCGCACAAATCTGCTCCACTGTGGTTCTAAAATAAGAACTTTAAGTTTGACTTTGTCCTGGGTGGGTACGACAGCTGAGAGATTCAAGTTCCAATCCTACAGCATATTAGATGAAGGCAAGGCAGGGGAGAAATTGATTTTTAAAGCTGTAATTTACTCGAAGAGTTTTGATGATCTCATAAAGTAAAGGAGCAAAAGGGAAGTGACTTAAGAGTCTGGATTTCTCAAGGGCTGAATTACGATTGCAGGAAAGAACCCGAGCCTTCTATACCACAAACTATATTTTCATGGTGCTGGAAATATATTATGCTCCTTTCTCACTTTAGCATTCTCTCATGTTCTCTTCACAAGCCACAGAGACCTCACAGTCTAAAATACTTCCTTCTGTAAAAACCGATGCTCAACACATTTGTAATGTCGTCAACCAATTGACGACAGCCTCCCTCCAACATGAAAAGTTCATAAGGGTGCTTGCTTTTCCCGAAATCCTCAATGGTTGTCCCTTAAAAATTCACTGAAGATCATGAGGGATCAACTCAGCTACGAGAGATCAGTACTTGATATTTGGTTCAGAGGAAGGAATTTATGCCTTGAATCTCAACGAACTGCAAGAAATATCAATGGAACTATGTCCCCAAAGATGGGCCTGGTTATATGTAATGAATAATTGCTTACTACCAAGCATCTCTGCTTAATGCCCATAATCTACTGGGGCTGTTAGATCATGCAAGGCAAATTTAAAGGTTCTTTGGTGTGATTCCAGCACTTCAATTCCCTGACTTAAATTCTCCCGCAGAAATTTGCGGTATCTGCCAAAATCCCTGAAATCACAAGCGGTGTCAAAAGTGTTGCGCTGTGAGAAATCCTGACATAGTCCACAAATATCTTTGTGGGACACTTAAATTAACCAGTGTTCCATTAGAATGAGTTGAACCAATGCAGAAATTTATGATGATCAAATACGTTGGCTTTCCTATACCTTGTCCTCTTAGAATGTCTCCCCCTCCCCATCCCCCCCCGCCTTACCTCCTTCCCCTCCCCACAGCACCTGTATATATGGATATATGTTTGTACATATTTATTACTCTATTTATTTTATTTGTACATATTTATTCTATTTATTTTATTTTGTTAAAATGTTTTGTTTTGTTCTCTCTCTCCCCCTTCTAGACTGTGAGCCCACTGTTGGGTAGGGACCATCTCTATATCAATCAATCAATCGTATTTATTGAGCGCTTACTGTGTGCAGAGCACTGCACTAAGCACTTGGGACGTACAAGTCTCTATATGTTGCCAACTTGTACTTCCCAAGCACTTAGTACTGTGCTCTGCACACAGTAAGTGCTCCATAAATACAATTGACTGAATGAATGAATGTCTGAAATGCTATTGTCAGTGAAGGAAGAGACTTCAACCAAGTGGTTTAGTTGGCGACTGACAGCCAAAACGCACCTCTTCGTAGTTTACACAATCCGATACCCCAGAGACAAATCTTAAACAATTGGAGAGAGACACGATCCCCCGTGGACTTGGAGTGCTATGTAGAAATACCAAATCAACAAAGCAGATGAAAATCTAGCAGCAAATTGTCATCAGGAATTCCATTTGACTTCCAGAATGAGTCAATAGCTTGCTTACACGTGTTTCAGCTTTTTGGAAACATGGAATGCCAGGAGGACGGTTTAGATCAAATGAGATAACCCAAGAGATTTCTGACAGCGCAAGGGCTTTCAGGCTTATTGGATCAATCAATCAATCAATCAATCGCATTTATTGAGTGCTTACTGTGTGCAGAGCACTGTACTAAGTGGGAAGTCCAAGTTGGCAACATATAGAGACAGTCCCTACCCAACAGTGGGCTCACAGTCTAGAAGGGGGAGACAGAACAAAACCAAACATATTAACAAAATAAAATAAATAGAATAGATATGTACAAGTAAAATAAATAAATAAATAGAGTAATAAATATGTACAAACATATATACATATATACAGGTGCTGTGGATCTGATGAGGTTATGGTTTTGGAAAGTGGGTTAGCTGATACAGTTAGTAGCAATGTATAAAACCTTTCAGGTTAAGAGAACAGTTATTGAGATATCCTGGATATGGCTCAATCACAGAGAGAAAACTTTACTAATGCCCCCAAACTGGGTCCTTGGAGTTCAATCAATCCATCTATCAGTGGTATTTATCGAGTGCTTATTTTGTACAAAGCACTGTTCTAAGCACCTGGGGCAGTCCAATACGACAGAGTTGGTAGACAAATTCCCTGTCCACAGGAGCTTACAGTCTAGAGGGGCCTATTTTGAATTACTTTGTAATTTATTGTGGCATGAGACAGAGATGAGGGAAAATTGTGTTCTTAAGTGGTATGGATGTAGTTAACATATTGTATCACAAAAAGTGCTTCATTCACCGTAATGTAATCTTTGTCCTTATTTTTCAGTATTTTTCAGCGGAATTTTATATTGCTGAAGACACACAATAAGAGTTTCTGTATTCAGTGGGCCATTTATCATTTAAATGTCTTATCCATTCAGAGCTAAAAGTTTTTGATGCAGAAATGTGATTGGGGTACTATCTTAAGAATTTGGGGATTGTCTTGGGTGTGGCTATATTATAAAATGAGCTACTGGCAATGGACAAAATGCATTTAACAACACTACTGTATTTTATCATCTATAATTTAGTAATTCAAATATACGTATTCTAACTTTAAAATCGCAATTGAGGCTGCAGTCATTTTATAGTCTTGTTTTTAATTTTAACGCAAGTACAGTAGTGCTTATATTTGTGTAATGCAGTGATAAGTGAGGTGTTTAGTCACAAAGGTAAGCTGTTACATTGCTGAAACATTTAGGACTTTTAAATACCTCTTTAAAATTTATTTGGCTCGGGTTTTTTGTGAAACACTTTCCCACACCTTGTAGTAGCTGGTCATTTTCTTTAATTTAAGCAAAATTCTGTACGATTGCATTTCTGTGCTTAAAAACAATACCTTCTGGAATTAGTTTGAATCACCGGATTACTGTGATGTAACTTGCAATTGCTATTTAAGTTACATTTAAATAATTTAGTTACTAGCTAATATAACTAGCTCAGGGGAAGCAGCGTGGCTCAGTGGAAAGAGCACGGGCTTTAGAGTCAGATTTCATGGGTTCAAATCCCCGCTCCGCCAGTTGTCAGCTGGGTGACTTTGGACAAGTCACTTAACTTCTCTGGGACTCAGTTACCTCATCTGTAAAATGGGAATTAAGACCGTGAGCCAACCTGATCACCTTGTAGCCTCCCCAGCGCTTAGAACAGTGCTTTGCACATAGTAAGCGCTTAATAAGTGCCATCATTATTATTATTAACTGGTGCATCGTACTTACCCAAGCAAGTGGTGGATTACTATGCACGCAGTAAGTGCTCAATAAATACTTTGAATTGACTGAAATTGGTAAGGACAAGGGCCTGGAAGTTCAGGAGACTTGGATTTTTGCCCCAATTTCACCACTTGCCAGCTGTGTGGCCTCAGAAAAGTCAATTCACTTCTTTGTGCTTCTGTTTCTTCGCCTCCTGGGTGGGAAAGGGACTGTGTCCAATCTGAATGTCTTTTCCCGAGTCCTTAGCACAGTGCTTGGCATGTAGTATGTGCTTAATGATAGCATGGTGATTGTTATTATTACTATTATTATGGTCATTGACTTCTGCACCTGCCTCCTCATTGACTTACCTTAGTCTGTCCTCTCCCCACTCCATTTTGTCTGGCCAAGCCATCATTCATTCATTCAATTGTATTTATTGAGAGCTTACTGTGTGCAGAGCACTGTACTAAGTGCTTGGGAAGTACAAGTTGGCAAAATATAGAGATGGTCCCTGCCCAACAGTGGGCTCGCAGTCTAGAAGGGGGAGACAGAGAACAAAACAAAACATATTAAAAAAATAAAATAAATATGTACAAATAAAATAAATAGAGTAATAAATGTGTACAAATGTATATATACATATATACAGGTGCTGTGGGGAGGGGAAGGAGGTAAGGCAGAGGGGATGAGGAGGGGAAGGAGGGGGAGAGGAAGGAGGGGGCTCAGTCTGGGAAAGCCTCCTGGAGGAGGTTCTAATCCCGATCTACCACTTGCCTGCGGTGAGACCTTGGAGAAGTCATTTGGAAAAGTCAGAGAAGCTGCGTGGCTCAGTAGAAAGAGCCCGGGCTTTGGAGTCAGAGGGCATGGATTCAAATCCCAGCTCCAGCAATTGTCAGCTGTGTGACTTTGGGCAAGGCACATAACTTCTCTGGGCCTCCGTGACCTCACCTGTAAAATGGGGATTAAGACTGTGAGCCCCCTGTGGTATAACTTGATCACCTTGTAACCTCCCAAGCATTTAGAACAGTGCTTTGCACATAGTAAGTGCTTAATAAATGCTATTATTATTATTATTATTATTATTATTATTATTATTATTATTGTTTAACTTCTCTATGCCTGAGTTCCCTCATCTGGAAAATGGGGATTAAGACTGTGATCACCATGTGGGACAGGCCCAACCTGATTAAGTTGTATCTGCCCCAGCACTTAGAAGTGCTTGGCACATAGTAAGCACTTAAAAAGTCATAATAATAGCAATAATATTAGTATTTGTTAAGCATTTACTGTGTGCCAAGAGCTGTTCTAAACACTGGGGTAGATACAAGTTAACTAGATTGTCCCATGTGGGGCTCACAGTCTTAAGCCCCCCTTTTACAGATGAAGGAACTCAGGCACAGAAAAGTGAAGTGACTTGCCCAAAGTCACATAGCTGACAAGTGGCAGAGCTGGGATTAGAACCCATGACCTCTGACTCCCAAGCCCGGGCTCTTTCCACTGAGTCACACTGCTTCTCAAATAATGGTATTTGTTAAATACTTACTATGTGCCAGGCACTGTACTAAACTCTGGAGTGGATACAAGCAAATCTGGTTGAACACAGTCCCCTGTCCACATGGGGCTCACAGTCTCCATCCTCATTTTTCAGATGAGGTAACACAAGCCCAGAGAAGTGAAGTGGCTTGCCCAAGGTCACACAGCAGACAAGTGGCAGAGCCGGGATAAGAACCCATGACCTTCTGACTCCCAAACCTGTGCTCTAACCACTAGACCATGAACAGAGAAGCAGCATGGTTCAATGGAAAGAGCACAGGCTACAGAGTCAGAGGTCATGGGTTCAAATTCCGACAACGAATTGTCAGCTGTGTGACTCTGGGGAAGTCACTTCTCTGTGCCTCAGTTCCCTCATCTGTAAAATGGGGGTTAAGACCATGAGCCCCACTTGGGACAACCTGATCACCTTGTATCCTCCCCAGAGCTTAGAACAGTGCTTTGTAATAATAATGGTATTTATTAAGTGCTTACTATGTGCAAAGCACTGTTCTAGGGCTTAACAAATGCCATCATTATCATTCTGTTATTTTTATTATTATTAATATCACTAACCTATCGTAGTATTATTAATATCTGACTGAGCACCCTACTCCCAGACTGAGCCTCCTACTTCCTCTCCCCCTTCTCCCCCTCCCCATCCCCCCCCGCCTTACCTCCTTCCCCTCCCCACAGCACCTGTATATATGTATATATGTTTGTGCGTATTTATTATTCTATGTATTTATTTATTTTATTTGTACATATTTATTCTATTTATTTTATTTTGTTAATATGTTTTGTTTTGTTGTCTGTCTTCCCCTTCTAGAATATGAGCCTGCTGTTGGGTAGGGACCGTCTCTATATGTTGCCAACTTGTACTTCCCAAGAGCTTAGTACAGTGCTCGGCACACAGTAAGAGCTCAATAAATACGATTGAATGAATGAATGTTCATTCCCCTTCTGTTCTCGATCTACACGCACTCCCTTGGTGACCTCATTCGCTCCCACAGCTTCAACTATCATCTCTACGCTGATGACACCCAGATCTCCATCTCTGCCCCTGCTCTCTCCCCCTCCCTCCAGGCTCGCATCTCCTCCTGCCTTCAGGACATCTCCATCTGGATGTCCGCCCGCCACCTAAAGCTCAACATGTCGAAGACTGAACTCCTTGTCTTCCCTCCCAAACCCTGCCCTCTCCTTGACTTTCCCATCTCTGTTGATGGCACTACCATCCTTCCCGTCTCACGAGCCCGCAAACTTGGTGTCATCCTCGACTCCGCTCTCTCATTCACCCCTCACATCCAAGCTGTCACCAAAACCTGCCGGTCTCAGCTCCGCAACATTGCCAAGATCCACCCTCTGCTCTCCATCCATACCGCTACCCTGCTCATTCAAGCTCTCATCCTATCCCGGCTGGACTACTGCATCAGCCTTCTCTCTGATCTCCCATCCTCGTGTCTCTCCCCACTTCAATGCATACTTCATGCTGCTGCCTGGATTATCTTTGTCCAGAAACGCTCTGGGCATATCACTCCCTTCCTCAAAAATCTCCAGTGGCTACCAATCAATCTGCGCATCAGGCAGAAACTCCTCACCCTGGGCTTCAAGGCTGTCCATCCATCCCCTGGCCCCCTCCTCCCTCCCCTCCCTTCTCTCCTTGTCCAGCCCACCCCGCACCCTCCGCTCCTCCGCTGCTAATCTCCTCACCGTACCTCGTTCTTGCCTGTCCCGCCATCGACCCCCAGCCCACGTCATCCCCCGGGCCTGGAATGCCCCCAATCCCTCTGCCCATCCGTCAAGCTAGCTCTCTTCCTCCCTTCAAGGCCCTACTGAGAGCTCACCTCCTCCAGGAGGCCTTCCCAGACGGAGCCCCTTCCTTCCTCTCCCCCTCGCCCCCCTCTCCATCCCCCACATCTTACCTTCTTCCCTTCCCCACAGCACCTGTATATATGTATATATGTTTGTACATATTTATTACTCTATTTATTTATTTATTTATTTTACTTGTACATATCTATTCTATTTTATTTTGTAGTATGTTTGGCTTTGTCTCCCCCTTTTAGACTGTGAGCCCACTGTTGGGTAGGGACTGTCTCTATATGTTGCCAATTTGTACTTCCCAAGCGCTTAGTACAGTGCTCTGCACACAGTAAGCGCTCAATAAATCTGATTGATGATGATGATGATGATGAATATCACTAACTGATCGTAAACCCGCCAAGGTGTAAGCCATTTTAGGGCAGAGATCGTGTCTACCATCTTTTGTACTCTTCCAAGTGCTTAGTCCAGTGCTCTGCACCCTGTGAGCACTTAAGAAATTAATTTGAAGATGTAAAGTGGGATATCTGGAGTAACTGGAAGAGAGCTCCATTTCTTTCTTTTTTGGGCCCTTGTAATTATCATTCACATTTCCCTAACGGCTACTCTGAGAGTGGTGTGTATGTGTGTGTGGCAGGAAGTTGTGACCCAGAGTAAGTTGTTTAGAATGTGTTTGTTGTTGTTGTTGTCTTGTGCCGTCGAGTCATATCCGACCCATAGCGATGCTGTGGGCACATCTGTCCCAGAACGCACCGCTCTCCGTGTGCAATCGTTCTGGTAGTGGATCCACAGAGTTTTCTTGGAAAAAATCTGGAAGTAGTTTACCATCTCCTCCTTCCATGCAGCAGTAGTAGTAGTAGTAGTAGTAGTAGTAGTAGTAGTAGTAGTAGTACTACTACTACTACTACTACTACTACTACTACTACTACTACTACTACTACAAGAAGCAGCTGTGGCTTAGTGGACAGATCATGGGCTTTGGAGTCAGAGGTCATGGGTTCAAATCCCAGCTCTGCCACTTGTCAGCTGTATGACTTTGGGCAAGTCACTTAACTTCTCTGGGCCTCAGTTCCCTCGTCTGTGAAATGGGGACTAAGACTGTGAGCCCCATGTGGGACAACCTGATAACCTTGTATCTTCCCCAGCGCTTAGAACGGTGCTTTGCACATAGTAAGCACATAACAAATGCCATCATTATTATTATTATTATTACTACTACCAATAATAATAATAATGGCATTTATAAAGCACTTACTATGTGCTTACTATGTGCAAAGCACTGTTCTAAACGCTGGGGAGGTGATCAGGTTGTCCCACAGCGGGCTCACAGTCTCAATCTGACTGAGCCCCCCTCCTCCCAGACTGAGCCCCCTCCTTCCTCACCCCCTCCTCCCCCCTCCATCCCCCAGCCTTACCTCCTTCCCCTCCCCACAGCACCTGTATATACGTATATATGTTTGTACAGATTTATTACTCTATTTATTTATTTATTTTATTTGTACATATTTATTCAATTTATTTTATTTTGTTAACATGTTTTGTTTTGTTGTCTGTCTCCCCCTTCTAGACTGTGAGCCCACTGTTGGGTAGGGACCGTCTCTATATGTTGCCAACTTGTACTTCCCAAGTGCTTAGTACAGTGCTCTGCACACATTAAGCTCTCAATAAGTACAATTGACTGAATGAATGAATGAATGAATCCCCATTTTAGAGATGAGGTAACTGAAGCACAGGGAAGTTAAGTGACTTGCCCAAAGACACACAACTGACAATTGGCGGAGCCGGGATTTGAACCCCTGACCTCTGACTCCAAATCGCGTGCTCTATCCACTGAGCCATGCTGCTTCTCAGTAAATTTGAGTTTCCGCCCTCAAGGCTCTCCCGTGCCACTGCTGCCCAGCACGGGTGAATTTTGACTTGGGGCAGATTGTCTGCCACTCTCTAGCCACTGGCCAAGCTCAGAATGGAATAGGTAGGCCTCTGCTTGACTCTCCCTCCCGTAGCCGTGACTGGTAGAGGACTGGAAACTCTCCGAGTGTCACCCTGAGAGGGAAGACCGTGTTTAGACCTGGCGAAACTCATTTTTAACAAGGCACCAATCAGTCTGACTGGTTCCACTACTTAGTGACCTGTATCCCGCCGAGACGACTGGGCAATATTTCTCGGAAAGTTTAAGGCAGCTCAAATAAATGAATTCATCTTGCCAAACGTTCAGGTGATATTGTTTCCTCAACTCAGACCTTTCAACTCTGTCCTCGAGGCAATAGAAGAATAAAAGTTGGCAAACTTAAGCAACCTCACACATCACATGGTGTGATAGGTAAAGAAAGCCAGGGGAGAAAGATAATGAGTAGCGCGGGCGGTATCCTATAGAGAAGCTCATCCCATCCATTAATTCTGAGCTTAATGATGTTACCGACTCATTAGGGATTTTGCCTTTGTTATTCTTTCAAACCCAAAATGTGGAAGGGTTTACACGAAGTGTAATGGGAAATTCATAGTACTTCAAAAGATGGTTGTTCCATGGGACTTTGATTCATGAGGAGATCATCAATCATATTTATTGAGCTCTTACTGTGTGCAGAGAACTGTACTAAGCGCTTGGGAAGTACAAATTGGCAACATATAGAGACAGTCCCTACCCAACAGTTGGCTCACAGTCTGAAAGGGGGAGACAGAGAACAAAACCAAACATACTAACAAAATAAAATAAATAGAATAGATATGTACAAGTAAAATAAATAAATAAATAAATAGAGTAATAAATATGTACAAAGTACAAACATATATACATATATACAGGTGCTGTGCGGAAGGGAAGGAGGTAAGATGGGGGGATGGAGAGGGGGACGAGGGGGAGAGGAAGGAAGGGGCTCAGTCTGGGAAGGCCTCCTGGAGGAGGTGAGCTCTCAGTAGGGCCTTGAAGGGAGGAAGAGAGCGAGCTTGGCGGATGGGCAGAGGGATTGGGGGCATTCCGGGCCCGGTGGAGAACGTGGGGCGGGGGTCGATGGCGGGACAGGCGAGAACGAGGTACAGTGAGGAGATTAGCGGCGGAGGAGCAGAGGGTGCGGGCTGGGCTGGAGAAGGAGAGAAGGGAGGTGAGGTAGGAGGGGGCGAGGGGATGGACAGCCTTGAAGCCCAGGGTGAGGAGTTTCTGCCTGATTCGCAGATTGATTGGTAGCCACTGGAGATTATTGAGGAGGGGAGTAATATGCCCCGAGCGTTTCTGGACAAAGAGGAGATGTAATACCAGTTGGCTTTAGTAGTCCTTAAATTTGTCCATGGGGTTGTTGTTCATGGTCTATACTTCGAAATTAGATGAAAAGCACCATTCAGTATTTTAGAATGAAACTATCTTGATAAATATGTCATTATTTATAATTGTGAGATGGTTTATATTGTCATTTCATTTTAAAAGAATCACTGTTTTTTTTAATAATATTTGTTAAGTGCTCACTAAGTACCAGGCACTGTACTAAATGCTGGGGGAGATAACAAGGTAATCAGGTTGGACGCAGTCCATGTCCCACATAGGGCTCATAGGCTTAATCCCCATTATGCAGGTGAGCTAACTGAGATGAAGAGCAGTTAAGTGACTTGCCCAAAGTCACACAGAAGACAAGTGGTAGAGCCCAGATCCTTCTGATTCCCAAGCCCATGCTCAATCCATGATGTTTAGAATTACTCTGGACTGTAAGGTCCTTGTGGGCAGGAAAAGTATCTACCTACTGAATTGTACTCACCCAAGTGCTTAGTATAGTGCTCTGTGCACACTATGTATTAACAATAATAATAATAATAATAATAATAATGGCATTTGTTAAGCACTTACTATGCGCGAAGCACTGTTCTAAGTGCTGGGGAGGATACAAGGAGATCAGTTTGTCCCATGTGGGGCTCGGAGTCTTAATCCTCATTTTACAGATGAGGGTACTGAGGCACAGAGAAGTTAAATGACTTGCCCAAAGTCACACAGCTGACAATTGACAGAGCCAGGATTTGAACCCATGACCTCTGACTCCCAAGCCCGTGCTCTTTCTACTAAGCCACGGTGCTTCTCCTGTACACTGTACACAGTAAGTACTTAATGAATACAATTAATTGATAATAATAATAATAATAATGATGGCATTTGTTAAGCGCTTACTATGTGCAGAGCACTGTTCTAAGCTCTGGGGGGGATACAAGGTGATCAGGTTGTCCCACGTGGGGCTCACAGTCTTCATCCCCATTTTACAGAAGAGGTCACTGAGGCTCAGAGAAGTGAAGTGACTTGCCCAAGGTCACACAGCAGACGTGGCAGAGCCGGGATTCGAACCCATGACCTCTGACTCCAAAGGCCGGGCTCTTTCCACTGAGCCACGCTGCTTCTCTTGATGGATTGATTTAACATGAGAAAGGACGAGATACCCAGTCTCAGCAAACACCACTGATCGAATTCATGGTAAGTGCAGCGGTATCAGGTTGGACATGATATCCATCCCACCTGGATTTATAATCTATCTGATTCCCACTTTACAGATGAGGAAACTGAGGATGAGAAAAGACAAGTGACTGTCCTAAGGTCACCCAGCAGGCCAAACGTGTTGCTGGGACTACAACCTGTGTCTCCTTAATTCCGGTCAATCGATTAATCATTCAATCGATCTATCAGAGAAGCAGTGTGGCTCAGTGGAAAGAGCCCGGGCTTTGGAGTCAGAGGTCATGGGTTCAAATCCCAGCTCCGCCACTTGTCAGCTGTGTGACTTTGGGCAAGTCACTTAACTTCTCTGTGCCTCAGTTCCCTCATCTGTAAAATGGGAATGAAGACTGTGAGCCCCATGTGGGACAACCTGATCACCTTGTAACCTCCCCAGCACTTAGAACAATGCTTTGCACATAGTAAGTGATTAATCAATGCCATTATTATTATTATTATTATTATTATTATTATTATTATTAATCATTCACACTTATTGAGCACTTACTGTGTGCAGAGTACCGTACTGACCGTTTGGGAGAGTAAAACATAATAACAAGCAGACACACTCCCTGCCTATAATGAACTTTCAGTCTAGAGGGGAAGGAAACTTTAATATGAATAAATAAAATTAAAGAAAGGGACATAAGTGCTGTGGGTTTGGGAGGGGAGATGAATAAACGGAGCAAGTCTGGGTGATGCAGAAGGGAGTGGGAGGAAGAGGAAAGAAGGGCTTAATCAGGGAAGGTCATTTGGAGGAGATGGTCCTTCATGAGCCCACTGTTGGGTAGGGACTGTCTCTATATGTTGCCAACTTGTACTTCCCAAGCACTTAGTACAGTGCTCTGCACACAGTAAGCGCTCAATAAATACGATTGATTGATTGATTGATCAATGTTTTGAAGTTAAGGGACATAATTATCAGTCGTATATGGATAGGGAGGGTGTTCCAAGCCAGAGGCAGGATGGGGGTGATACGTTCATGTCGAGAAAGACGAGATACAGTGATAAGACTGGGTTTAGAGGAGAAAAGTGTGTTCATTCATTCATTCAATCGTATTTACTGAGCGCTTACTATGTGCAGAGCACTGTACTAAGCGCTTGGGAAGTACAAGTCGGCAGCATATAGAGACGGTCCCTACCCAACAACAGGCTCAAAGTCTAGAAGGGGGAGACAGAGAACAAAACAAAACAAAACAAGTAGACAGGTGTCACTAACAGAATAGATAAATAGAATTATAGCTATATACACATCGTTATGAAATAGAGTGATAAATATGTACAAATATACACAAGTGCTGTGGGGAGGGGAAGGGGATAGGGCAGAGGGAGGGAGTGGAGGCGACGGGGAGGGGAGATGGAGCAGAGGAAAATGGGGGGCTCAGTCTGGGAAGGCCTCCTGGAGGAGGTTTGCCTGGAGTGTAACCTTGGCCTGAAAGTTTTTGTAGAAAAATGATCCGGGCAGCAGAGTGAGATGTGGACTGGAGTGGGGAGAGACAGGAGGCTGGGAGGTCAGGGAGGAGGCTGATACAGTCATGAAGACTGGATAGGATAAGTGCTGGAATGGCCTGATGTGGGCAAGGATTGCCTCTATTGCTGAAATGGAGTAGCAGTTTGGATAGAGAGCGAATGGTGGATTTCAGCATTGTCATGAAGGTCAAACTGGCAGGATTTAATGATGGATTCAATACGTGGGTTGAATGAGAGAGAGGAGTTAAGGAGAACTTCAAGATTACGTGCTTGGGAGACAGGAAAGATGGTGAGTCTGTCTACAGTGATGGGAAAGTCAGAGGGAAGATAGGGTTTGGGTGGGAAGACAAGTAGCTCTGTTTGGGACATGTTAAGCTTGAGGTAACGGGAGGACATCCAAACAGAGATGTCTTGAAGGCAGGAGGAAATGTGAGGCTGGAGAGAGAGATCAGGGCTGGAGTTGGAGACTTGGGAATCATCCACATAGAGGTGGTAGTGGAAGCCATGGGAGTGAATGAGTTGTCCAAGGCAGTGGGTGGAGATGGAAAATAGGGGGGGAACCAGAAATGAACCTTGAGGGACCCCCATAGTTAGGGGGTGGGAGGCAGAAGAGGAGAAGTGATTAAGGGCTTAATCTTAGATCAAGATTAAAAATCTCAAGTGGCTACCAATCAATCTGCGCATCAGGCAGAAACTCCTCCCCCTGGTCTTCCAGGCTGTCCATCCATCCATCCCCTCGCCCCCTCCTACCTCACTTCCCTCTCTCCTTCTCCAGCCCAGCCCGCACCCTCCACTCCTCTGCGGCTAATCTCCCCACCGTTAGGCCTCGTTCTCGCCTGTCCCGCCATCGACCCCTGGCCCACGTCATCCCCCGGGCCTGGAATGCCCTCCCTCTGCCCCTCCACCAAGCTCGCTCTCTTCCTCCCTTCAAGACCCTACTGAGAGCTCACCTCCTCCAGGAGGCCTTCCCACACTGAGCCCCTTCCTTCCTCTCCCCCTCGTCCCCTTCTCCATCCCCCACATCTTACCTCCTACCCTTCCTCACAGCACCTGTATATATGTATATATTTGTACATATTTATTACTCTATGTATTTATTTTACTTGTACCTATCTATTCTATTTATTTTATTTTGTTAGTATGTTTGGTTTTGTTCTCTGTCTCTTCCTTTTAGACTGTGAGCCCGTTGTTGGGCAGGGACCGTCTCTATATGTTGTCAACTGTATTTCTCAAGCTCTTAGTACAGTGCTCTGCACACAGTAAGTGCTCAATAAATACGATTGATTGATTGATTGATTGATTCTCTGGGCCTCAGTGACCTCATCTATAAAATGGGGATTGAGACTGTGACCACCACATGGGACAGGGACCGTGTCCACCTCGATTTGCTTGTATCCACCCCAGGGCTCAGCACAGTGCCTGGCACAAAGTAAGCCCTTAACAAATACCGTCATTATTATTGTTACTATTATTATTATCTCAGCCCTCCACCTGCTGTGTGAACTTTTGGAAGTGGCTTAATCTTTCTGGTCTCACTTTTCACATCTGCAAAATAGTAATACCTGCCTCACCCTCCCTCCAGGTGATGTTGTCAGAATGAATTGGGAACATTCGGGGAAAATCCATGGAAGATCAAGCAATCAGTGGTAATCATTGAATGCCTACGGTGTGCAGAGCACTGTGCAAAAAAATTGGGGGGTCATATTCTTTACCCACATGGACCTTACAGTCTTGAGATAACAGAAAATAACAGTGTGGCATAGTGGCTAGAGCCCAGGCCTGGGATTCAGAAGGTCATGGGTTCTAATCCCTCTCCACCCCTTGTCTGCTGTGGAACCCTGGGCAAGTCTCTTCACTTCTCTGGGTCTCAGTTCCCTCATCTGGAAAATGGGGATAAAGAGTGGAAGCCCTATGTGGGACAGGGATTGTGTCCAACCTGTATTTACCCTAGCTCTCAGAACAGTGCCTGTCATATAATAAGCACTTAACAAGTACCATAATCATTATTATTATCATTATCACTATTATTACACCGATTCATTGTGTTTTACTCGCACAGCCCACACCCTCTAGTCACCAGTCCATCAGTGGTATTAATTGAGTGCTTACTATATTCAGGGCACTGTAATAAACACTTGGATAAATACAATAAAACAGGGTTGGTAGACACAATCCCTTCCCACAAGGAGTTTAAAGTCCACAAGGGGAAGACAGTCATTAAAATAGATTAGGGATAATGGAACTAATAATAATCATATTTACTGCGGTATTTGTTAAGAGTTTACTATGTTCCAGGCACAGTTCTAAGGGCTGGGGTGGATACAAGCAAATCGGGCTGGATGCAGATCCGGTCCCACATGGGGCTCACAATCTTAATCCCCATTTTACACATGAGGCAACTGAGGCACAGGGAAGTGAAGTGACATGCCCATGGTCACATAACATAATACCTGGCGGGGCGGAGATTACAACCCAGAGCCTTCTGGCTCCCAAACCCATGCTCTATCCATCAGGCCATGCTGCTTCTCAGTAGTAGCCTATGATATGATAGTATGTGATATTTAATATAATACTACTGGCCCCGCTGTTTCATCATTTCACTCCTCCAGATTTCACTTCTCCTCTTTGCAAGGAGGCAGGCAGACTGAAGAAAAAATAATTATCTGTAGCAGACAAAGAGCATCAGAGAGTCAGATTCAGACCTGCTATTTGGAGAGGGTTTTCTTATTATGTCCAAACTGGGTCTCTGAATTCTTTTTTTCTGCAAAAAAATGCCTGCTATTATTTCTCTGGAGATCATTCCGTAGCTTTTCCATTTGTTCGAGGACTGAGGTATGGGTGTGTCAAATCAAAGCAAGAATATGGGGAAGAATGATATATTTAGTTCACCCAAAAACAAGCTTAGGGCAGAGGTTAACTCCCGAAGCTAAATCATACCCGAAATCCATTTTCACAATCTCAAAAACATGGCTTCCATAAATAAATTTCCTAGACTTTCCTAGGCTTGACCCATTTTTTCCTGCAAAATCAAGTGTTTGTGAGGTTTTTTTTAAGAAAACTGCTCTTTTCATTTCTCTCTACCTTTTCTCTTCCTCCTGGTGCAAAAGTCAATTTCTATTTGCTTGGATCTTCTTGTAGGGAAGACTTACAAGGATAAGGAAAAATTTCACAAGATGTGTAAGTGAAAAGGAAATTAAAACACTTTAGCCGTACTGGGTTGGTTTTTATAATTGAGAATTTAGGTTACCCAAATTACAATTGCCGGATTTTTGCCCTTAAGGGCTATGTCTTCTTTTTAAGGTGAGATGAGGCCAATAACAATTCCACAATACAAATTCCACAAAGGAATTAGCTTCAGCTATCTCTCTAGAACAAAAACCAGGCTACATTTGAGATAACACATTTAAATGATAAAACCATGAACAGTAGCGCAGACAATGCAAAATATTTATGGAAATTGAAGACTGTTTAAAGAGACTGATTAAATTTAATAAGTCAAATGTTAGCAAGCTTAATAAGGCAGTAAATATAACCAGTGGGTCATCGCAATTTCTGAGATTAGATAATCAATTCATTTGGTTTTAGATAGTAAAATGGGACCTCATTTTCATAAAGTCACTCACGGCTTAAGGAACTACAGAAAACATTTTTCGTGCACAGAGAAGTTGTGAGGACCTTGCATTAGAAGTGATTGAAAGCAAGCGACAAGATAGAAGTAGATTATATCTTTCTCCAACTTATCCAGCTGCGGGTGAAGCACATAGGAACAAAAATTTGGGTGCAACAAGACATGAAAAAATGATATAATAATAATATTCATTCATTCATTCATTCAATCGCATTTATTGAGCGCTTACCGTGTGCAGAGCACTGTACTAAGCGCTTGGGTGGTACAAGTTGGCAGTATTTAGAGACGGTCCCTACCCAACAGTGGACTCACAGTCTAGAAGGGGGAGACAGACAACAAAACAAATTAACAAAATAAAATAAATAGAATAGTAAATATGAACAAGATAATAATAATAATTATTATTATTATTATTATTATTGTTATTATTATTATTATTATTATGGCATTTGTTAAGTGCTTCTGACCTGTCTTGTCTCGCGGTTCAGCTGGAGTAGATGAGAGCTACCATTACTTCATTGTTCTTTGTTCATCCAGGCAGTCAGTCAATCATATTTATCGAATGCTTCCTTTGTGCAGAGCACTGTATTAAGCACTTGGGAGAGTGCGATATAACAATAACCAGATACAGTCCCTGCCCACAAAGAGTTTACAGTCTAGAGGGGGAGACAGACTTTTATATAAATAAATAAATTCCAGATACGGACATAAGTACCGTGAGCCTGGAAGGGGGATGAAGAAAGGGAGCTAGTCAGGGTGAAGCAGAAGGGAGTGGGAGAAGAGGAAAGGAGGGATGAGCCAGGGAAGGCCTCTTGGAGGAGGTGGGCCTTCGATAAGGCTTTGAAGATTGGGAGAGAAATTGTCCGTCGGATATGACGTCTCTATATGACATAGAGAAGCAGCATGGCTTAGTGGAAAGAGCTCGGACTTGGGATTCAGAGGTCGTGGGTTCTAATTCCGGCTCCGCTATGTGACTTTGGGCAAGTCACTGAACTTCTCTGTGCCTCAGTTACCTCATCTGTAAAAGGGAGATTAAGACTGTGAGCCCCACGTGGGACAACCTGATTGCCTTGTATCTACCCCAGTGCTCAGAACAGTTTTTGGCACATAGTAAGCACGTAACAAATACCATTTATTCATTCATTCATTAAATCGTATATATGGAGCGCTTACTGTGTGCAGAGCACTGTACTAAGCACTTGGGAAGTACAAGTTGGCAACATATAGAGACTGTCCCAACCCAACAATGGGCTCACCATTATTATAGAGAAGCAGCATGGCTCAGTGGAAAGAGCTCAGGCTTGGGAGTCAGAGGTCATGGGTTCTAATCCCAGCTCTGCCATTTGTCAGCTTGTGACCTTGGGCAAGTCATTTAACTTCTTTGTGCCTCAGTTCCCTCATCTGTAAAATGGGGATTAAGACTGTGAGCCCCATGTGAGACAACCTGATTACCTGTATCCCCCAGCCCAGTGCTTAGAACAGTGCTTGGCACATAGTAAGCACTTAACAAAAGCCATCATTATCATTATTATATGAGGAGGGAGAGCATTTCAGGTTAGAAGCAGGACATGGATGAGATCTCTAGTCAGTAGTGAGAAAAGTGAGATGGAGGCCCAGTGAGAAGGTTGGCATAAGAAGAGTGGAGTGTGAGGGCTGGGTTGGAGGAGGAGAGAAGTGAGGTGAGGTAGGAGGGGGCAAGGGGATGGATGGCTTCAAAACCAATGGTGAGGAGTTTCTGTTTGATGCGGAGGTGGATGCGGAGATCCTTCTTTCCTTTCCCCCTCATCCCCCTCTCCATCCCCCCCATCTTACCTCCTTCCCTTCCCCACAGCACCTGTATATATGTTTGTACATATTTATTACTCTATTTATTTATTTATTTATTTATTTATTTTACTTGTACATATCTATTCTATTTATTTTATTTTGTTAGTATGTTTGGTTTTGTTCTCTGTCTCCCCCTTTTAGACTGTGAGCCCACTGTTGGGTAGGGACTGTCTCTATATGTTGCCAATTTGTACTTCCCAAGCGCTTAGTACAGTGCTCTGCACATAGTAAGCGCTCAATAAATACGATTGAGGATGATGATGATGCTGATGGGCAACCTCTGGAGTTTCTTGAGAAGCAGGGAAACATTGCCTTGAACGTCTATGTAGAAAAACGATGCAGGCAGTAGACTGGAGTGGGGAGAGACAGGAGGCAGGGAGGTCAGCAAGGAGGCTGAGGCATTTACTATGTACCAGGAACTGTACTAAGCACCGGGGGAGATGCAAACTAAGCTGGTTGGACATAGTCCCTGTCCCACATGGGGCTCACAGTCTTCATCCCCATTTTACGGATGGGGGAACTGAGGCCCAGAGAATAATAATAATAATGATAACGGCATTTATTAAGTACTTACTATGTGCAAAGCACTGTTCTAAGCGCTGAAAATGATGGTATTTGTTAAGCATTTACTATGTGCCAAGCACTGTTCTAAGTGCTGGGGGGATAAAATAATAATAATAATAATAATAATAATAATAATAATAATAATAATAATAATAATAATGGCATTTATTAAGCATTTACTATGTGCAAAGCACTGTTCTAAGTGCTGGGGGATATAATCATAATAATCATAATAATAATCATAATAACAACAATAAAAATAACAACAACAACAACAATAATAATAATAATAATAATAATAATAATAATGGCATTTATTAAGCATTTACTATGTGCAAAGCACTGTTCTAAGCACTGGGGGATACAATAATAACAGTAATAATAATGATGGCATTTATTAAGCACTTACTATGTGCAAAGCACTATTCTAAGCACTGGGGAGGTTACAAGGTGATCAGGTTGTCCCACAGGGGGCTCACAGTTTTAATCCCCATTTTACAGATGAGGGAACTGAGGCACAGAGAAGTTAAGTGACTTGCCCAAAGTCACACAGTTGACGGTTCGTGGAGCTGGGATTGAAACCCATGCCCTCTGACTCCAAAGCCCGGGCTCTTTCCACTGAGCCACGCTGCTTCCCTGATACAAGGTAATCAGGTTGTCCCACATGGGACTCACAGTCTTAATCCTCATTTTACGAAGAAGGGAACTGAGGCCCAGAGAAGTGAAGTGACTTGCCCAAATTCACACAGTTGACAAGTGGCGGAATCGGAATTAGAACCCACGACCTCTGAGTCTTAAGCCCGGGCTCTTGCCACTGAGCCACGCTGCTGAAATCACTTGCCCAAAGTCACACAGCAGACCAGTGGTGGAGTCGGGGTTAGGAGCCAGGTCCATCTGGCTCCCAGGCACGGGATCTAACCATTTGGCAACACTGCTTCATTCCAAACAAGTGAAATGAGATTTTTCTTTTCCAGAAATCAGCCATTTTCTCTATGTGCTTGTTTAAGGTGTGACCAAACCAAGTAGAGCAAATCTCTTAGCTTTAAAACAAAAATCTTTTTTTTTTAATTAATGAGCTGCAGTTCTCAAAGCCTGGATTACATGGGATTTGCTTTCGACTTTTATATCTCCAGGCCATTCAGGTGTTCCACACGCAACCCCCACATTTCAGCTCATCTTTCAGAAACGGTTGAAACAAGATTAATCTTCCTGCTTTGTTTTCTTCCCGGGTCCAAATTCATTATGTTGACTCATGAGATGCTTTTGTTTTAATCCTTTTGTCAAAACCCAACTGCAACTTTGGTCCTTTGTCCTGGTTCTGCCTGCCTTTTTCCCAAGTTTTGTGGAAAGACCTCATTAATCTTGTTCTCGCCCAATCATCCCGAAGAGAATGATAATAATAATTGTAGTATTTTTTAAGTGCTTACTACCTGCCAGAAACTGTACTAATCACTGGGGTGGATACAAGCAAATCAGATCAGATGTAGTCCCTGTCTCACATAGGTTCCCAATCTTAATCCCCTTTTTGCAGATGAGGCAACTGAGGCCCAGAGAAAAATAATAATAATAATAATCGTATTTGTTAAGCACTTACTATGTGCCAAGCACTTTACTAAGCGCTGGGGTAGATACAGGGTAATCAGGTTGTCTCACGTGGCACTCACAGTCTCAGTCCCTCTTTTATTCATTTATTCATTCATTCAATCATATTTATTGAGCACTTACTGCGTGCAGAGCACTGTACCAAGTGCTTGGGAAGTACAAATCGGCGACATATAGAGACAGTCCCTACCCAACAACAGGCTGACAGTCTAGAAGGGGGAGCACTGTACTAAGCGCTTGGAAAGAACAATTCGGCAACAAATAGAGACAGTCCCTACCCAATAACGGGCTCACAGTCTGGAATGGGGCAGACAGACGGCAAAACTAAACAAAACAAGAAGACAGGAATCAGTAGCATCAATATAAATAAATAGAATTAGGTAACAGAAGCACAGAGAAGTGAAGTGACTTGCCCAAGGTCACACAGCAGACAAGTGGCAGAGCAAGGATTAGAGCCCAGGTCGTTCTGATGCCTAAGGATTGGGGTAGATACAAGATAATAATAATAATGATAATGGCATTTGTTAAGCGCTATGTGCAAAGCACTGCTCTAAGAACTGGGGGGGTATCCAAGGTTGTCCCACCTGAGGCTAACAGTCTTAATCCCCATTTTACAGATGAGGTCACTGAGGCTCAGAGAAGTTAAGTGACTTGCCCATGGTCACACAGCAGACATGCGGCGGAGCCGGTATTCAGACCCATGACCTCTGACTCCAAAGCCCAGGCTCTTTCCACTGAGCCATGCTGCAGGACAGAGTCCCTGCCTCACATGGAGTTCACAGTAGGAGGGAGAACTGGGATTTAGCCCCATTTATACAAGAGGAAATTGAGGCCTGAAGAAATTAAGTGACTACCCCAAGATTGCACAGCAGGAGAGTGGTGGAGCCGGGATTAGAACCCAGGTTCTCAGACTTCCAGGACTGTGTTCTTTCCACCAGGCCATGATGAAAGAATGGGAAATGTTCGTAGTCTGAGGTTTATATCTGGCATAATGATGATAATAATAATCATAATGGCATTTATTAAGCGCTTACTATGTGCAAAGCAATGTTCTAAGCACTGGGAAAGTTACAAAGTGATCAGATTGTCCCACTGGGGGCTCCCAGTCTTAACCCCACTTTACAGATGAGGTAACTGAGGCACAGAGAAGTTAAATGACTTGCCCAAAGTCACACAGCTGACAAGTTGCGGAGCTGGGTTTTGAACCCATGGCCTCTGACTCCAAAGCCGTGCCTTTTCCACTGAGCCAGGCTTCTTAGTATTTGTCATTTGCTTACTATGTGCAAACCACTGTTCTACGCACTGGGGGGATACAAGGTGATCAGGTTGTTCCACGGGGGGCTCACAATCTTAATCCCCATTTTACAGATGAGGTCACTGAGGCACAGAGAAGTGAAGTGACTTGCCCAAAGTCACACAGCCGATTAGTGGTGGAGCCGGGATTTGAATCCATGACCTCTGACTCTCAGGCCCGGGCTCTTTCCCCTAAGCCATGCTGCTTCTCTGTGTTTTCTACCTTTAAATAGCTTTGTGTTGAATAATTCATTTTTTCAACCCTCTGGAAAGTAAAAGCATGTTTGTCTTGAGTGATAAGGGGGGAAACTGAGGCACGGGGGTGGGAGAGATGGTGACACAAGGACACAGTGCTTGGCACACAGTGAGCACTCAATAAATACGATTGAATGAATGAAGGAGCCATTCATTCATATTTATTGAGCACGTACTGGGTACAGACCATTTTACTCAGCGCTTGAGAGTCGTTGGGTGGGGCCGAAATTATCATTATTGTCATAACTGTTGATAATAATAATAATGGTATTTGTTAAATGCTTACTATGTGTCAAGCACTGGTCTAAGCGCTGGGGTCCATACAAGCCAATCAGGTCGGATACTGTCCCACTCTTTTATGGGGCTCACATTCTTAATCCCCCTTTTCCCTTTACCCCCACTTCCTCCCTCTCCTCTACCCCCTTCCCTGCCCCACAGCACTTGTGTATAGATGTACATATTTATTATTCTATTCATTTTATTAATGATTCATTCAATCGTATTTATTAAGCACTTACTGTGTGCAGAGCACTGTACTAAGTGCTTGGGAAGTACAAGTCGCCGCATATAGAGACGGTCCCTACCCAACAACGGGCTCACAGTCTAGAAGGCTCCTCTTCTAGACTGTAAGCCCCCCTTCTAGACAGTAAGCCTACTGTTGGGTAGGGACCGTCTCTATATGTTGCCAACTTGTACTTCCCAAGTGCTTAGTACAGTGCTCTGCACACAGTAAGCGCTCAATAAATACGATTGAATGAATGAATGAATGAATAGAAGGGGAAGACAGACAACAAAACAAAACATGTAGACAGGTGCCAAAATCATCAGAACAAATAGAATTATAGCTATATGCACATCATTAACAAAATAAATAGAATAGTAAATATGTACAAGTAAAATGAATAGAGTAATAAATCTGTACAGATACATACAAGTGCTGTGGGGAGGGGAAGGGAGTAGGGCGGGGGGATGGGGAGGAGAAGAGGAAAAGCAGGGCTCAGTGTGGGAAGGCCTCCTGGAGGAGCAGGGCTTTGAAGGGAGGAAGAGAGATAGCTTGGTCGATATGCGGAGTGAGGGCATTCCGTGCCAGGGGGAGGATGTGGGCGGGGGGTCGACGGCAGGATGGGCAAGAACGAGGTACAGTGAGCAGGTGAGTGGCAGAGGAGCGGAGGGTATGGGCTGGGCTGGAGAAGGACAGAAGCAAGGTGAGGTAGGAGGGGGAGAGGTGAGGGAGAGCCTTGAATCCGAGAGTGAGGAGTTTTTGCCTGATTCATAGGTTGACAGGCAGCCACTGGAGAGGGGAGAAACATGCCCAGAGCATTTCTCTACAAAGATAACCTGGGCAGCAGAGTAATGTGTCTATATCTATAATTCTGCATATGGATATTGATACTATTGATGTCTGTTTACTTGTTTCGTTGTCTGTCTCTCCCCTTCTAGACTGCAAACCAGTTGTTGGGTAGGGACTGCCTCTACTGGTTGCCAAATTGTACTTTCCAAGTGCTTAGTCCAGTGGTATTGACACCCGTCTGCCTGTCTTGTTTTGTTTTCTCTCTCCCCCTTCTAGACTGTGAGCCTGTTGTTGGCTAGGGACTGTCTCTATATGTTGCCAAATTGTACTTCCCAAGTGCTTAGTACAGTGCTCTGCTCACAGTAAGCGCTCAAAAAAAACGACTGAATGAATGTTCTGCACACAGTAAGCACTCAAGAAATACGATCGAAGGAATGAATGAATTTTCCAGAAGAGGTGACTGAGGCCCAGAGAAGTGAAGTGACTGTCCCAAGGTCACACAGCAGGAGACAGGATCAGACTTGGAACTAGACATGGGTCTCCAAAGCCCCACTGAAGGCAAAATTAAGAAGTCACTGATGGAGGCAAAGTCTGGGCCGGAAATATTCAGCAACTTCAAGCACTGCTTTGGGTCCTCATATGGGGTTTTTTAAACTGTGAGCCCACTGTTGGGTAGGGACTGTCTCTATATGTTGCCAACTTGTACTTACCAAGCGCTTAGTACAGTGCTCTGCACACAGTATGCGCTCAATAAATACGATTGATGATGATGATGATGATGATGGTTAGAGGGTGAACTGTATGCGGATCACGTCTGAGTTGGGGAGGAGTTAGGATGTTGCTAAAAGCAGTTGCTGTTCAGCAG
The DNA here is from genome assembly GCF_015852505.1 of Tachyglossus aculeatus. Taxonomy (NCBI): domain Eukaryota; kingdom Metazoa; phylum Chordata; class Mammalia; order Monotremata; family Tachyglossidae; genus Tachyglossus; species Tachyglossus aculeatus. The sequence continues at coordinate 4,976,057 of NC_052070.1, forward strand.
ATGACTAAAAGGGTCTCCCTCTGAGTCACATTAGAATATTTGATCAAACAAGAGTTGACATTAAACAGCCAAAGAGAAGAAACTAATTAGCCGGGGATCAGTCTTCCCTATTTACATATTTTAAGAGTCCTCAGGAAAGCCTGTCTCTAGCTGCCTAATCAGAGGATATTACTAAATAATGTGTGGCTTGGTGGAAAGAGCCCGGGCTTGGGAGCCAGAGGACGTGGGTTCTAATTCCGGCTCCGCCACTTGTTTGCTGTGTGACTTTGGGCAAGTCACTTAACTTCTCTGGGCCTCAGTTCCCTCGTCTGTGAAATGGGGACTAAGACTGTGAGCCCCATGTGGGACAACCTGACAACCTTGTATCTACCCCAGTGCTTAGAACAGTGCTTGGCACATAGTAAGCGCTTAACAAATGTCATCATTATTATTGTTCTCTGGGCCTCAGTTACCTCAACTGGAAAATGGGAATTAAAAGTGTAAGCCCCACCTGGGACAAGCTGATTACCTTGTATCTACCCCCAGCGCTAAGATCAGTGCTTGGTGCATAATAAGTGCTTAATAAATAATACTACTACTAATAATAATGGCATTTATTAAGCACTTACTATTTGCAAAGCACTGTTCTAAGCACTGGGGAGGTTACAAGGTGATAAAGAAGCAGCGTAGTTGGGTGGAAAGAGCCCGGGCTTTGGAGTCAGAGGTCATGGGTTCAAATCCCGGCTCTGCCAATTGTCAGCTGTGTGACTTTGGGCAAGTCACTTAACTTCTCTGTGCCTCAGTTACCTCAACTTTAAAAGGGGGGATTAAGAATGTGAGCCCCACATGGGTTAAGATGATCACCTTGTATCCCCCCAGGGCTTAGAAAAGTGCTTTGCACATAGTAAGTGTTTAACAAATGCCGTCATTATCATTATCAGGTTGTCCCACGGGGGGTCACAGTCTTAATCCCCATTTTACAGAAGAGGGAACTGAGGCCCAGAGAAGTTAAGTGACTTGCCCAAAGTCACACAGCTGACAATTGGCAGAGCTCTGACTCCATAGCCCAGGCTCTTTCCACTGAGCCACGCTGCCTCTCTATCATAATTATCATTATCATCATCATCAATCGTATTTATTGAGCGCTTACTATGTGCAGAGCACTGTACTAAGTGCTTGGGAAGTCCAAATTGGCAACATATAGAGACAGTCCCTACCCAACAGTGGGCTCACAGTCTAAAAGGGGGAGACAGAGAACAAAACCAAACATACTAACAAAATAAAATAAATAAGATAGATATGTACAAGTAAAATAAATAAAAAAATAAATAGGGTAATAAATATGTACAACCATATATACATATATACAGGTGCTGTGGGGAAGGGAAGGAGGTAAGATGGGGGGGATGGAGAGGGGGACGAGGGGGAGAGGAAGGATGGGGCTCAGTCTGGGAAGACCTCCTGGAGGAGGTGAGCTCTCAGCAGGGCCTTGAAGGGAGGAAGAGAGCGAGCTTGGAGGATGGGCAGAGGGATTGGGGGCATTCCAGGCCCGGGGGATGACGTGGGCCGGGGGTCGATGGCGGGACAGGCGAGAATGAGGCCTAACAGTGAGGAGATTAGCGGCAGAGGAGCGGAGGGTGCGGGCTGGGAGGGAGACGGAGAGAAGGGAGGTGAGGTAGGAGGGGGCGAGGTGATGGACAGCCTTGAAGCCCAGGGTGGGGAGTTTCTGCCTGATGCGCAGATTGATTGGTAGCCATTGGAATTATCATTATGATCATTATTAACATTATCATTATCATTATCAAATACCATTATTCTTATTCTTATTCTTATTATTATTATTATTATTATTATTATTATTATTATAGAAAAGGACCAAAAACCCTTCTTTAGAGCAGCAACTACATCCAGCCATTAGAAAAGCAGCAAATGATGTGATGTAGCTCCAAATCTCCCTCTCCAGCCCTGTTCTGTCTCTCTCTCTGCAGTCTCGCATCTCTTCTTGCCTTCAAGACATCTCTTTTTGGATGTCCTCCCATCACCTCAAACCATATGTCCAAAAGAGAACTCTTTACCATCGCCCCCAGCACCAAACCCTGTCCTCCCTGTGACTTTCCCATCACTGTAGACATCATCCTTCCTGTGTCACAAGTTCATAACCTTGGCGTTACCCTTGATGCCTCTCTCAAATTCCACCATAAAGGGTGCAAACCTAACCCACATACTTCACTCCTCTAATGCCCATTCATTCATTTATTCATTCAATCGTATTTACTTCGCTCCTCTAATGCCCATTCATTCATTCATTCATTCATTCATTCAATTGTATTTCTTGAGCGCTTACTGTGTGCAGAGCACTGGACTAAGCACTTGGGAAGTACAAGTTGGCAACATCTAGAGACGGTCCCTACCCAACAACGGGCTCATGGTCTAGAAGGGGGAGACAGACAACAAAACAAAACATGTGGACAGGTGTCAAGTCGTCAGAACAAATAGAATTAAAGCTAGATGCACATGTTTAACAAAATAAATAGAATAGTAAATATGTACAAGTAAAATAAACAGAGTAATAAATCTGTACCAACGTCTATACAGGTGCTGTGAGGAGGGGAAGGAGGTAGGGCCGGGGGGATGGGGATGCCCACCTTCTAACTGTCCCTCCATCTTGTCTATCTCACTGCCGACCCCTCGCCCACATCTTGCCTCTGGCCTGTAACGCCCTCCCTCCTCAAATCCCACAGACAATTAGTCTCCCCCTCTTCAAAGCCATATTGAAGGCCCATCTCCTCCAAAAAAGCCTTCCCTGACTAAGCCCTCCTTTCCCCTTCTCCCCCTCCCTTCTGTTGCCCTGACTTGCTCACTTTATTCAACCCCCCTCCCAGTTCCACACCACTTATGTCCATATCTGTCATTTATTTACTTATATTAGTGCTTGTCCCCCCCATGACTGTAAGCTCATTGTGGGCAGGGAATGTTTCTGTTATATTGTGAGACCGTACACTCCCAAGTGTTTAGTACTCTGCAAACAATAAGTGCTCAATAATGATTGACTGATGGATTGATTGATGTAGATGCTGTTCTTAAACCCTCCATGTCTTCCTACATGTCTCCATGTGTGCAGAGCACTGTTCTAAGCACTTGGAAAGTACAATTCAACAATAGAGACAATACCTGCCCACAACAGGCTTACAGTCTAGAAGAAATCAGATTCTTCCTGGAGGAATCTATCATAGGAAGTGGTGGGATTCTCGGCATGGAAAATAACAGTTTAACGCGAGGGAGCCGAGGGATAAAACATTCCTGGAATCCTCTTCCAAATGTAATGGGAGTTCATTCAATTGTATTTATCAATTCATTCAGTTGTGTTTATTGAGCGCTTACTGTGTGCTGAGCACTGTTCTAAGCACTTGGGAGAGCACAATACAACAATAAACAATCACATTCCCTGCCCACAATGAGCTTATACTCCAGAGGGAAGTTGTAATGGACATAAGCAAACCGGCCTCCTGTCAAGTGCTGGGATCTCTATAATAATCGTAATAACAATAATGATAGTATTTTTAAGTCCTTACTGTGTGCTGAACACTGTTCTAAGCTCTGGGATAGATACGAGTCAATCACGTTGGGCACAGGCCCTGTCCCACACGGGGCTCACAGCCTTGATCCCCATTTTACAGAGGAGGTAACTGAGGCCCAGGAAAGTGAAGGGACTAGCCCAAGATCACACAGCAGACATGCGGCAGAGCCAGGATTAGAACCCAGGTCCTTCTGATTCCCAGGCCTGGGCTCTATCCACTAGGCCACCCTGCTTCCTCTGTGTACACATCGGCTAATTGGGGAGGGGTTGTTGGGATGGCAGAGGTGGGTTTCAGCTCTTTTGGCATTTATTCAGTGGTTTTCACATGCCTAGCACTGTATTCATTCATTCAATCAATTGTATTTATTGTGCACTTACTGTGTGCAGAGCACTGTACTAAGCGCTTGGGAAGTACAAGTTGGTGACATATAGAGATGGTCCCTACCCAACAACGGGCTCACAGTCTAGAAGGGGGAGACAGACAACAAAACAAAACATGTGGACAGGTGTCAAGTCACCAGAATAAATAAAAATAAAGCTACATACACATCACTAGCAAAATAAATAGATTAGTAAATATGTACAAGTAAATAGAGTAATAAATCTGTACAAACAGATATGCAGGTGTTGAGGGGAGGGGAAGGAGGTAGGGCGGGGAGGATGGGAAGGGGGAGAGGAAAAGGGGGTTGAGTGTGGGAAGGCCTCCTGGAGGAGGTGAGCTCTCAGTAAGGCTTTGAAGGGAAGAAGAGAGCTAGCTTGGCGGATGTGGGGAGGGAGGGAATTCCAGGCCAGGGGGAGGACGTGGGCCTGTACTATACTAAGCACTGGGGTAGATAGAGGATAAATAGGGACCGTCTCTATATGTTGCCAATTTGTACTTCCCAAGTGCTTAGTACACTGCTCTGCACACAGGGAGTGCTCAATAAATATGATGGAGTGAATGAACGAAAGTGAGCCCACTGTTGGGTAGGGACTGTCTCTATATGTTGCCAACTTGTACTTCCCAAGTGCTTAGTACAGTGCTCTGCACACAGTAAGTGCTCAATAAATACGATTGATTGATCTAATCCCTGCTCCACCCCAGGCTCACCATCTGAATAGGAGAACGATGAACAAAATCTCCAGTGAGATCAGAGAATGGGCATGTGTCCATACAACGCATGGCATACTGGAGGGAGCACAGGCCTGAGAGTCAGAAGGTCACGGGTTCTAATCCTGGCTCCACCACTTGTCTGCTGTGTGACCTTGGGGAAGTCACTTCACTTCTCGCAGCCTCGGTTACCTCATCTGTAAAATGGGGATTGAGTCGGGGAACCCCAGATCGGACAGGGATTGCGTTCAACTCAATTGCTTCTACCCACCCCAACGCTTAGTACAGGGCCTGGCCCATAGTAAGCGCTTAACAAGTACCATCACGGGGATAAGTTACTGCCAGACAGCCGAGAAGATGTGATGTGATGTGATGTGATGTGATGTGATGAAGAGAAGCAGCGTGGCTCTAATGGAAAGAGCCTGGGCTTTGGAGTCAGAGGTCGTGGGTTCAAACCCCAGCTCTGCCAATTGTCAGCTGTGTGACTTTGGGAAAGTCACTTCACTTCTCTGGGCCTGAGTTACCTCATCTGTAAAATGGGGATTAAGACTGTGAGCCCCCCATGGGACAACCTTATCACCTTGTAACCTCCCCAGTGCTTAGAACAGTGCCTTGCACATAGTAAGCGCTTAACAAATGCCATCATTATTATTATTATTATTATTATTATTATTATTATATGTGGCCAGGAGAAGTCAGCGAAATTGCTCCAAGGCAAGAGAAGGAGAGATGAAAAGCAGAGTGGCTCAGTGGAAAGAGCCCGGGCTTTGGAGTCAGAAGTTGTGGGTTCAAATCCCAGCTCCGCCGATTGTCAGCTGTGTGACTTTGGACAAGTCACTTAACATCTCAGTGCCTCAGTTATCTCATCTGTAAAATAGGGATTAAGATTGTGAGCCCCCCGGGGGACAATCTGATCACCTTGTAACCTCCCCAGCGCTTAGAACAGTGCATTGCACATAGTAAGCGCTTAACAAATGCCATCATTATTATTATTGCAAAAAGTCCCCTCACAGCAGCAGCAGCCAAGCTATTACTGACTGTGTGGACTGCTGCTCTTAAGAAAGGAGTCTTTCTCTTTGAACAAGAGCTAAAGAATGAGAAGCATCATGGCTCAGTGGAAAGAATACGGACTTTAGAGTCAGAGGTCGAGGATTCAAATCCCGGGTCCGCCACTTTTCTGTTGTGTGACTTTGGGCAAGACACTTCACTTCTCTGGGCCTCAGTTACCCCATCTGTCAAATGGGGATGAAGACCGTGAGCCCCCGGTGGGACAACCTGATCACCTTGTATCCTCCCCAGTGCTTCGAACAGTGCTCAGCACATAGTAAGCACTTAATAAATGCCATTATTATTATTATCATTATTATAAAGAAGGAGTCTGGTTGTGAGAAAATGTGCCACCTAATGGCCAGAGCACAGGCCTCGGGATCAGAAGGACCTGGGTTCCAATCCCGTCTGCTGTGTGACCTTGGGTAAGTCACTTGACTTCTCTGAGCTTCAATTCCCTCCTTCATAAAATGGGGATTAAGACTGTGAGACCTATGTGGGACAGGGATTGTGTCCAACTAATTTGCCTTTTCTCTACCCCAAAGCTTAGTACAATGCCTGGCACATAGTAAGTCCTTAATATCACAGTTATCACTATTTTTATAATAAGTGCTTAGCAAACGACATAAAAAAGTGCTGTTCACATAGTAGACTGTAAATTACTTCTACATAGGGGTCGTATCTACTAATTCTGTTGAACTCTCTCAAAAGCTAGGTACAGAACTCCTGATATTCATTCATTCAATCATACTTATTGAGCGCTTACCGTATGCAGAGCACTGTACTAAGTGCTTCGGAAGTACAAGTCGGCAACGTAATATAGGAAATGCTCAGTAAATACTGTCAATCTACTGAATGCTGACCTTCCTTACGGACGTGGAAGGATCCTGAAGAGATGCCAACCCCATTCTGATCCCCTTCCTATTACCTCTTCCCCCACTGGCCGTGAAACTCTTTCAAGTATAGAAAATCTTCCAAAACCTGAAGTCATGGCATTGCCCCATTTACTAAAGAAGCAGAATGGTCTAGTGGAAAGAACATAAGCCTGAGAATCAGAGAACCTGGGTTTTAATCCCATTCCACCACCTTTCTGCTAGGTGGACTTGGGCAAGTCACTTAACTTTTGTGCCTCAGTTGCCTAATCTTTAAAATGGGGTTAAAACTCTGAGCCCCACATGGGTCATGAACTGTGTCCAATCTGATTCTTTCATTATTTCATTCTTTTAGACTGTGAGCCCACTGTTGGGTAGGGACTGTCTCTATATGTTGCCAACATGTACTTCCCAAGCACTTAGTACAGTGCTCTGCACACAGTAAGCGCTCAATAAATACAATTGATTGATTGATTGATTCAGACATTTTCATTGAGGGCTTATTGTGGGCAGAGCACTGAACTAAGCGCTTGGGAGAGAACAATACAACAATAAACAGATACTTCCCCTGGCCACAATGAGCTAACAGTCTAGAGGGGGGCTGTTAGCTTATTCCCACCCCAGTGCTTAGTACAGTGCCTGTTACATCATAAGTGTTTAATGAATTTTGTTAATAAAACAAACAAAACAAAACAAAAAACTCCTAAGGAAATCAGCACACAACATTTCTGCTGTGTACTGGGCACTTACTGTGACTAAATAAAGCACTTTATCAGGTGTTTAGGAGTATATAGACTGCGAGCCCACTGTTGGGTAGGGACCGTCTCTATATGTTGCCAATTTGTACTTCCCAAGCGCTTAGTACAGTGCTCTGCACATAGTAAGCACTCAATAAATACGATTGATGATTGATGATATAGAACTGTAATAGTAGTGGTAATGGCAAACCCTAAGCACTTACCATGTGCAGAACACTGTACTAAGCCCTGGGAGAGAATACACCTTTGGGAATTAGACATTCTCCCTGTCCCTCAGGCATAAAAGTGAAAAACACTTTGCCTGACTTAAGGAGATAAAACCTCATGAGAAAAATCAGTTTACCTTTATTTTCTCCAATACAAATGTTTATAGGAAATACCTGCAATTTTTAAAAGTTCATTTTCAAATGATTTAATCAACACAAAATCTGGTTTAATTAGTTCATCATTTAGTGAACAGAAAGCAGAAGTGATGGCCAAGCCAGTATCATTCATATATCACTTATTTCACAGCCAGGATTCTCCTATAATAACACATTACATTGATTCTTATTCAACTTTTTATTAATTTGATTCTGCACTAAAAAAGTTGCAATGTGGAGTTCATCGTACAGTTTAACTTACCTTGGAAATTAATGATTCCAATAATGTGGAACTTAGTTACGCGGTACGATTTATTATTCATCTGTGGATATTAAACCCCCAGAGAGGCCTTAAAACTGTACGTAGAACTACTTAATCTAAAAAAAAAAAGCCATGTTTCTCTGCCACCATCGCTTTAAGCACTTCCTGTTAATAAAGAAAGATGCCAATATTGTCCATCATAGCTGCAGCAAAATTCATTACATAGATCGGAGAGACTGAAAAGTCCCTGTAATTTTAAAACTGCCTTTAATATGAGATTTATTCCTAACTAAATGTGACTTCTAGAAGTTATGTAGATTTAGAGCTAAATTGTAAGCTCATTGTGGGCAGAAATATGCTCATTTCTCTATTGTACTCTCCCAAGTGCTTAGTACAGTGCTCTGCACTCAATAAGTGCTCAATAAATTCGATCGAACAGATGAATGAAACGAGCAAAGGATCATCATCTTTTTCATTCATTCATTCATTAAATCGTATTTACTGAGCGCTTTCTGTGTGCAGAGCACTGTACTAAGTGCTTGGGAAGTACAAGTTTGCAAAATGTAGAGACGGTCCATACCCAACAGTGGGCTCACAGTCTAGAAGGGGGAGACAGACAACAAAACAAAACATATGAACCAAATAAAATAAATAGAATGAATATGTACAAGTAAAATAAATAAATAAATGGAGTAATAACTCTGTACAAACATATATACATATATACAGGTGCTGTGGGGAGGGGAAGGAGGTAAGGCAGGGGGGATGGGGAGGGGGAGTAGGGGGGAAGGAAGGAGGGGGCTGAGTGTGGGAAGGCCTCCTGGAGGAGGTGAGCTCTCAGGAGGGCTTTGAAGGGAGGAAGAGAGCTAGCTTGGCGGATGGGCAGAGGGAGGCCATTCCAGGCCCGGGGGATGACGTGGGCCGGGGGTCGATGGCGGGACAGGCGAGAACGAAGCACGGTGAGGAGGTTAATGGTGGCAGACGAGCGGAGGGTGCTGGCTGGGCTGGAGAAGGAGAGAAGGGAGGTGAGGTAGGAGGGGGCGAGGTGATGGACAGCCTTGAAGCCCAGGGTGAGGAGTTTCTGCCTGTTGCGTAGGTTGATTGGTAGCCACTGGAGATTTTTGAGGAGGGGAGTAATATGCCCAGAGCGTTTCTGGACAAAGATAATCCAGGCAGCAGCATGAAGTATGGATTGAAGTGGAGAGAGACACAAGGATGGGAGATCAGAGAGAAGGCTGATGCAGTAGTCCAGATGGGATAGGATGACAGCTTGAACGAGCAGGGTAGCGGTTGGGATGGAGAGGAAAGGGCGGATCTTGGCGATGTTGCAGAGGTGAGACCGGCAGGTTTGGGTGATGGATTGGATGTGAGGGGTGAACGAGAGAGCGGAGTCGAGGATGACACCAAGTTTGCGGGCTTGTGAGACGGGAAGGATGGTAGTGCCATCGACAGCGAAGGGAAAGTCAGGAGGAAGGCAGGGTTTGGGAGGGAAGATGAGTTCAGTCTTGGACATATTGAGTTTTAGATGGTGGACAGACATCCAGATGGAGATGTCCTGAAGGCAGGTTCAGCACTGGCAAACTCTGTAAGTGGCAGGGGCTGGAAAATAGTGGCAAGGATACAAACCTGGAAATCAGAAGAACCTGGGTTCTAATCCCAGCTCTGCCATGTGTCTGCTGTGTGATCTTGGGCTAGTCATTTAAATCCTCTGGGCCTCAGTTCTCTCACCTGGAAAATGGGGATTAAGACTGTGATCCCCCATGTGGGACAGGGGTAGGGTCCAACCTGATTCCAGCACTTAGAACAGTGCTTTGCACATAGCAATCACTTAATAAATGTCATTATTATTACTATTATTATTATTATTACCTTATATCTACCCCTACATCTGTCATGTAGTAAGCATTTGGTAAATACCATCGTCATTATTATGGTTATTCATAAAAGAAACAACATTTTTGTATCCCGAGTGTGGCCTGGACTGGTTCTGTCTAGACTGTGAGCTGTCTGGGGGCAGGGAACGTGTCTACCAACCCTGTTGTATTGTCCTCTCCCAATCAATCAATCAATCAATCGTATTTATTGAGCACTTACTGTGTGCAGAGAACTGTACTAAGCGCTTGGGAAGTACAAGTTGGCAACATATAGAGACAGTCCCTACCCAACAGTGGTTTCACAGTCTAAAAGGGGTCTAAAAGCACTTAGCACAGTGCTCTGCCCACAGTAAGTGCTCAATAAATACCACTGATTGGTATTTGAGTGAGCCCTCATTGGCCTTTTCAGCTATCTTCACCAATGCTGGAATCTTCTTCAAATATAAAGGGCAACGCTATACATTGCGTGAAGCCAAAAAGGCTCTGGCCACCCCTGCATTTCATCAAATTCAATGAACTGACCTCACACAATGGCTGACCTTGCCTCCTTTCTTCTTCTCCCATTCCCTTCTGGGACTCTTTGAATTGCTCCCTTTTTTCATCCCCCTTCCCAACCCTACAGAACTTATGCACATATCAGTAATCATGTATGTAATTTTAATAATGTATATTAATGCTTGTCTCCCCTAGTAGACTATAAGATTGTTGTGAGCAGTCAGTCATATTTATTGAGTCTAAACTGGGTAAAGAGCACTGTACTAAGCACTTGGGAGAATACAACAATGAACGGCCCCATTCCGTGCCCTCAAAGAGGTTACAGTCTAGAGGGCGAGACAGACATTAATATGAATAAATAAATTATGGATATGGACATAAGTGCTGTGGGTCTGGAGGGAGGGCAATGAATAAAGGGAGCAAGTAAGAGTGACACAGAAGGGAGTGGAAGAGGAAAGGAGGGCTTAGTCAGGGAAGGCTTCTCGGAGAAGGTGGGCCTTCAATGAGCAGCGTGAAGCAGCGTGGCTCAGTGGAAAGAGCACGGGCTTTGGAGTCAGAGGTCATGGGTTTGAATCCTGACTCCACCACATGCCTGCTGTGTCACCTTAGGCAAGTCACTTCACTTCTTTGAGCCTCAGTTACTTTATCTGTAAAATGGAGACTAAAACTGTGAGCCCCATGTGGGACAACTTGATCACCTTGTATCCCCCCCCAGTGCTTAGAACAGTGCTCTGCACATAGTAAGCGCTTAACAAATGCCATCATTATTATTATTATTATTAATGAGGCTTTGAAGGGAGGGGAGAGTGGTTGTCTGGGGGATTAGAGGGAGGGAGAGCATTCCAGGCCAGAGGCAAGATGGGGGTGAGAGGATGGCGGCGACATAGACAAGAGGGAGGCCCAGTTAGAAGGCTGGTATTGGAGGAGTGAAATGTGGGGGCAAGATTGGAGGACTTTTAGACTGTGAGCCCACTGTTGGGTAGGGACTGTCTTTATATGTTGCCAATTTGTACTTCCCGAGTGCTTAGTACAGTGCTCTGCACATAGTAAGCGCTCAATAAATACGATTGATGATGAGGAGGAGGAGGAGAGCTGCTAGGTGAGGTAGGAGGGGGCAAGGGGATGGACTGTGTAAAAGCCAGTGGGGATGAGTTTCTGTTTGACATGGAGGTGAGGAGAAGGGCAGCGGCTGAGCCACTTGGAGAGAAGCCAAGTGGTGGCCATCTTGAAGAGGGTC
>NC_052070.1:6361148-6466148 GCF_015852505.1 Tachyglossus aculeatus
CCGAAGCACTGTTCCCTCCCCAAAAGAGACCCCCTGGAGGGGAAGGGGTCCAGAGAGCCCCCTGTTCATAATAATAATAATAATAATAATAATAATAATAATAATGGTATTTGTTAAACGCTAAGTGCTCCAGCGCTTAGAACAGTGCTTGGCACATAGTAAGCATTTAACAAATACCATTATTATTATTATTACTATTATTATTATGTGATGATTGGGGGGCTCTCTAGACCCCCCCCCCCAGGGGGTCTCTGTTTGGGGAGAACAGTGCTCTGGCGCTTAGAACAGTTCTTGGCACAGAGTAAGTGTTTAACAAATACCGTTATTATTATCATTAATTAACTAACAATGGCATTTGTTAAGTGCTTACTATGTACCAAGCGCTGGGGGAGATACAAGGCGATCAGGTTGTCCCTCGGGGGGCAGGGGGCTCACAGTCTTCATCCCCATTGTCCAGATGAGGAAACTAAGGCATAGAGAAGTGAAATGACTTGCCCAAAGTCACACAGCTGACTAGAGAGTTGTTGCCAACTTGGACTTCCCAAGCGCTTAGTCCAGTGCTCTGCACACAGTAAGCGCTCAATAAATATGATTGAATGAATGAATGAATGAACGAGAAGCAGCGTGGCTCAGTGGAAAGAGCCCGGGCTTCGGAGTCCGAGGTCATGGGTTCAAATCCCGGCTCCGCCAACTGTCAGCTGGGTGACTTTGGGCAACTCACTTCACTTCTCTGGCTGTGCCTCAGTTCCCTCATCTGGAAAATGGGGATGAAGACTGGGAGCCCCCCGGGGGCAACCTAATCGCCTTGTAACCTCCCCAGTGCTTAGAACAGTGCGTTGCTCATAGTAAGCGCTTAATAAATGCCATCGTTACTATTATCCCTAATCTGCCACTTGTCGGCTGTGTGACCTTGGGCAAGTCTCTTCACTCCTCAGTTCCCTCATCTGGAAAATGGGGATGGAGACTGGGAGCCCCCCGGGGGCAACCTGATCGCCTTGTAACCTCCCCAGTGCTTAGAACAGTGCGTTGCTCATAGTAAGCGCTTAATAAATGCCATCGTTACTATTATCCCTAATCTGCCACTTGTCGGCTGTGTGACCTTGGGCAAGTCTCTTCCCTCCTCAGTTCCCCCATCTGGAAAATGGGGATGAAGACTGGGAGCCCCCCGGGGGACAACCTGATCGCCTTGTAACCTCCCCAGCGCTTAGAACAGTGCGTTGCTCATAGTAAGCGCTTAATAAATGCCATCGTTATTATCATTATTATCCCTAATCTGCCACTTGTCGGCTGTGTGACCTTGGGCAAGTCTCTTCCCTCCTCAGTTCCCCCATCTGGAAAATGGGGATGAAGACTGGGAGCCCCCTGGGGGACAACCTGATCCCCTTGTAACCTCCCCAGCGCTTAGAACAGTGCGTTGCTCATAGTAAGCGCTTAATAAATGCCATCGTTATTATCATTATTATCCCTAATCTGCCACTTGTCGGCTGTGTGACCTTGGGCAAGTCTCTTCCCTCCTCAGTTCCCCCATCTGGAAAATGGGGATGGAGACTGGGAGCCCCCCGGGGGACAACCTGATCGCCTTGTAACCTCCCCAGCGCTTAGAACAGTGCGTTGCTCATAGTAAGCGCTTAATAAATGCCATCGTTATTATCATCCCTAATCTGCCACTTGTCGGCTGTGTGCCCTTGGGCAAGTCTGTTCCCTCCTCAGTTCCCTCATCTGGAAAATGGGGATGAAGACTGGGAGCCCCAGGGGGGACGGGGATTGGGTCAAATCCAATTTTTTTTCATCCACCCCAGGGTTCAGTACTGTGCGAAAGCCCGGAACAAACGCCGCAATTATTACCATTATTATTGTGAGTTCTGTGCTCTCTAATCAATCAATCAATCAATCGTATTTATTGAGCGCTTCCTGTGTGCAGAGCGCTGTACTGAGCGCTCGGGAAGTCCAAGTCGGCAACATCTAGAGACGGTCCCTACCCCGCAGTGGGCTCGCAGTCTAGAAATATATTATAAATTTCTCATATCGTTATTTATATTATCATCTGCCTCCCCCATTAGACTGTAATCAATCAATCAATCAATCGTATTTATTGAGCGCTGACTGTGTGCAGAGCGCTGTACTAAGCGCTTGGGAAGGACAAGCTGGCAACATCTAGAGACGGTCCCTACCCAACAGTGGGCTCACAGTCTAGAAGGGGGAGACGGAGAACAAAACCAAACATATTAACAAAATAAAATAAATAGAATAGATAGGTACAAGTAAAATAAATAAGTAAATGTCGCGGGGCAGGGAATCAAATCAGTTATAGTGTCCCCAGTTCTGTTACAGTGTCCTCTCCCAAGCACTTAGGACACTGGACTGTCGGGTAGGGACCGTCTCTAGATGTTGCCAACTTGGGCTTCCCAAGCGCTTAGTACAGTGCTCTGCACACAGGAAGCGCTCAATAAATAGGATTGAATGAATGAATGCGGGACAACCTGATCACCTTGTAACCTCCCCAGCGCTTAGAACAGTGCTTTGCACATAGTAAGCGCTTAACAAATGCCACCATTATTATTATTATTATTATTATTATCCCCATTTTCCAGATGAGGTCACTGAGGCACAGAGAATAATAATAATAATAATAATAATAATAATAATAATAATGATGATGGCATTTGTTAAGCACTTACTATGTGCCCAGCACTGTTCTAAGCGCTGGGGAGGATACAAGGTGATCAGGTTGTCCCATGGGGGACTCACAGTCTTCATCCCCATTTTCCAGATGAGGTCACTGAGGCACAGAGAATAATAGTAATAATAATAATAATAATAATAATAATAATAATAATAATAGCATTTGTTAAGCGCTTACTATGTGCCCAGCACTGTTGTAAGCGCTGGGGAGGATACAAGGTGATCAGGTTGTCCCCTCTGGGGGTCACAGTCTTCATCCCCATTTTACAGATGAGGTCACTGAGGCACAGAGAATAATAATAATGATAATAATAGTAATAATAATAATAATAGCATTTGTTAAGTGCTTACTATGTGCAAAGCACTGTTCTAAGTGCTGGGGAGGTTACAAGGTGATCAGGTTGTCCCACGGGGGGCTCACAGTCTTCATCCCTATTTTCCAGATGAGGTCCCTGAGGCACAGAGAATAATGATAATGATGATAATAATAATAATAATAATAATAATAATAATGGCATTTAAGTGCTTACTATGTGCCCAGCACTGTTCTAAGCACTGGGGAGGATACAAGATGATCAGGTTGTCCCACGGGGGGCTCACAGTCTGAATCCCCATTTTCCAGATGAGGTCACTGAGGCACAGAGAGTAAGAATAAGAATAATAATGATGGCATTTGTTAAGCACTTACTATGTGCCCAGCACTGTTGTAAGCGCTGGGGAGGATACAAGGTGATCAGGTTGTCCCCTCTGGGGGTCACAGTCTTCATCCCCATTTTACAGATGAGGTCACTGAGGCACAGAGAATAATAATAATAATGATGGCATTTGTTAAGCACTTACTATGTGCCCAGCACTGTTCTAAGCACTGGGGAGGATACAGGGTGATCAGGTTGTCCTATGGGGGGCTCACAGTCTTCTTCCCCATTTTCCAGATGAGGTCACTGAGGCACAGAGAATAATAATAATAATAATAATAATAATAATAATAATAATAATAATAATAATAACATTTGTTAAGCGCTTACTATGTGCCCAGCACTGTTGTAAGCGCTGGGGAGGATACAAGGTGATCAGGTTGTCCCATGGGGGGCTCACAGTCTGAATCCCCATTTTACAGATGAGGGAACTGAGGCCCAGAGAAGTGAAGCGACTTGACCAAAGTCACACAACAAAGAAGTGGTGGAGTTAGGATAAAATGGGAATGAAGACTGTCACGTGGGACAACTTGATCACCTTGTATCCCCCCCCCAGCGCTTAGAACAGTGCGTAGCACATAGTAAGCGCTTAACAAATGCCATCGTTATTATTATTATTATTAGAACCCATGATGTGTTGTCTCCCAGGACCAGGCTCTACCCACTGCGCCGTGCTGCCTCTCTAAGCGCTGTACTAAGCGCTGGGGTGGAGGCAAGCAAATCGGGTGGGACCCAATCCCCGTCCCCCGTGGGGCGCACCGGCTTCCATCCCCATTTTCCAGATGAGGGAACTGAGGCCCAGGGAGGTGAAGCGACTCGCCCAAGGTCCCCCAGAGGACAGGAGGCAGGGCCGGGATTAGAACCCGGGACCTCCCGACTCCCGGGGCCGGGCGCCGTCCCCAAGGCCGGGCTGCTTTGGGCGTCGTGGTATTTAGGGTCCCTGTCTTAGGGGGGGCGACCCCGGGAGGCGCGGGGCCGTCCGTCCGTCCGTCCGTCCGTCTCCCCCCGAAGTTCACGGCCCCTTCTCTCTGCTTCCAAGGTTCATCGTTCCCATTTCCTGCGTCATCTGTAACGACATCATGGCCTACATGTTTGGCTTCTTCTTTGGCCGCACCCCGCTCATCAAGGTGAGTGGGAAGGGGCGGAGACAGAGACAGAGAGAGGCAGAGAGACAGAGAGACAGAGAGAGAGACAGAGACAGAGAGATGCAGAGAAAGAGAGAGGCAGAGACAGAGAGAGACAGACAGGGAGAGAGACAGAGACAGAGAGAGGCAGAGAAAGAGACAGAGACAGAGAGGCAGAGAAAGAGAGAGACAGAGACAGAGAGAGACAGAGACAGAGAAAGAGAGGCAGAGACAGAGGCAGAGAAAGAGAGAGACAGGGAAAGACAGAGAGACAGAGAGGCAGAGAAAGAGAGACTGGGAGAGAGAGACAGAGAGGCAGAGAAAGAGAGAGACAGAGAGGCAGAGAGAGACAGAGAGGCAGAGAAAGAGAGAGACAGAGAGGCAGAGAAAGAGAGACAGAGAGAGACAGAGACAGAGAGAGGCAGAGAAAGAGACAGAGACAGAGAGAGGCAGAGAGAGACAGAGAGGCAGAGAAAGAGAGAGACAGAGAGGCAGAGAGAGACAGAGAGAGACAGAGACAGAGAGAGGCAGAGAAAGAGACAGAGACAGAGAGAGGCAGAGACAGAGAGGCAGAGAAAGAGAGACAGAGAGAGACAGACAGACAGAGGCAGAGAAAGAGACAGAGACAGAGAGAGACAGAGAGAGGCAGAGACAGAGAGAGAGGCAGAGAAAGAGAGAGACAGGGACAGAGAGAGACAGACAGGGAGAGACAGAGAGACAGAGACAGAGAGAGGCAGAGAAAGAGAGAGACAGGGAGAGACAGAGAGACAGAGACAGAGAGAGGCAGAGAAAAAGAGAGACAGGGAGAGACAGAGAGAGACAGGGAGAGACAGAGAAAGAGAGAGACAGAGACAGAGAGGCAGAGAGACAGAGACAGAGAGGCAGAGAGAGACAGAGACAGAGACAGAGAGGCAGAGAAAGAGAGAGAGGCAGAGAAAGAGAGAGAGACAGAGAGAGACAGAGACAGAGAGGCAGAGAAAGAGAGGCAGACAGAGACAGAGAGGCAGAGAAAGAGAGAGACAGGGAAAGACAGAGACGGAGAGAGACAGAGAGGCAGAGAAAGAGAGAGACTGGGAGAGACAGAGGCAGAGAAAGAGACAGAGAGGCAGAGAGAGAGAGAGAGACAGAGAGAGACAAAGAGGCAGAGAGAGACCGGGAGAGACAGACAGGGAGAGACAGAGAGAGACAGAGACAGAGAGAGACAGAGAGGCAGAGAAAGAGACAGACAGAGACAGAGAGGCAGAGAAAGAGGCAGAGAGAGACATTCATTCAATCATATTCATTGAGTGCTTACTGTGTGCAGAGCACTGTACTAAGCGCTTGGGAAGTCCAAGTTGGCAACATATAGAGACAGTCCCTACCCAACAGCGGGCTCACAGGCTGGAAGACAGAGAGACAGAGAGCGACAAAGAGAGAGACAGAGAAAGACGGGAGACAGAGAAAGAGACAGAGAGACAAAGAGAGACTTTCATTCAATCGTATTTATTGAGCACTTACTGTGTGCAGAGCACTGTACTAAGCGCTTGGGAAGTCCAAGTTGGCAACATATAGAGACGGTCCCTACCCAACAGCGGGCTCACAGTCTAGAAGGGGGAGAGACAGAGAGCGTCCAAGAGAGAGACAGAGAAAGACAGGGAGACAGAGAAAGAGACAGAGAGACAAAGAGAGACTTTCATTAAATCGTATTTACTGAGCGCTTACTGTGTGCAGAGCACTGTACTAAGCACTTGGGAAGTACACATTGGCAACATATAGAGATGGTCCCTACCCAACAGCAGGCTCACAGTCTAGGAGACAGAGAGACAGAAAGTGACAAAGAGAGAGACAGAGGAAGACAGGGAGACAGAGAGAGACAGACAGAGAGGCAGAGAAAGAGAGAGACAGAGAGACAAAGAGAGACATTCATTCAGTTGTATTTATTGAGCGCTTACTGTGTGCAGAGCACTGGACTAAGAGCTTGGGAAGTACAAGTTGACAGCATACAGAGACGGTCCCTACCCAGCAGCGGGCTCACAGTCTAGAAGACGGAGACAGAGAGTGACAAAGAGAGAGACAGAGAAAGACAGAGACAGACAGACAGAGACAGGGAGACACAGAGATGGAGAGACAAAGAGAGACAGAGAGACAGAGACAGAAAGAGACAGGGAGACAGAGAAAGACAGCCAGAGAGACAGAGACAGAAAGAGACAGGGAGACAGAGAAAGACAGCCAGAGAGACAGAGAGGGAGAGACAGGGAGACAGAGAGAGAGAGACAGAGAGAGAGACAGAAAGAGAGAGACAGAGAGACAGTCAGAGACAAGGAGAGACAGAGAGAGATAATAATCATAATAATAATAATGATGGTATTTGTCAAGCGCTTACTACATGCCAAGCACTGTTCTAAGCGCTGGGGGAGATACAACATGATCAGGTTGTCCCTCATGGGGCTCACAGTCCCATTTTACAATGGAGGGAACTGAGGCCCAGAGAGGTGAAGTGACTTGCCCAAGGTCACCCAGCTGACAAGTGGCAGAGCCAGGTTTAGAACCCATGACCTCTGACTCCCAAGCCCGAGCTCTTTCCTCTGAGCCACGCTGCTTGACGCGTGCTGGGGCCCAGAGCAGACCTGTCACCTCAGTTTCCCCTTGTGCACTTCCTCTAGAAGAGCCAATTTGGGTCTGTGATCTCTGAATGAGTGAGGGTGGGTATGAATGATGGTGATGGTATTTAAGTGATGATGATGATGATATTTGTTAAGCGCTTACTATGTGCAAAGCACTGTTCTAAGCACTGGGGGGATACAAGGTGATCAGGTTGTCCAACATGGGGCTCACAGTCTTCATTCCCATTTTGGTCATGGGTTCAAATCCCGGCTCCGCCAACTGTCAGCTGTGTGACTTTGGGCAACTCACTTCACTTCTCTGAGCCTCAGTTCCCTCATCTGTAAAATGGGGATTAAGACTGTGAGCCCCACGTGGGACAACTTGATCAACTTGTATCCCCTCCTCAGCACTTAGAACAGTGCTTGGCACATAGTAAGCGCTTAACAAATGCCATCATCATTATTATTCATTCATTCATTCAATCGTATTTATTGAGCGCTTACTGTGTGCAGAGCACTGTACTAAGCGCTTGGGAAGTCCAAGTTGGCAACATACAGAGACGGTCCCTACCCAACAGCGGGCTCACAGTCTAAAAGGGGGAGACGGAGAACAAAACCAAACATACTAACAAAGTAAAATAAATAGAATAGATATGTACAAGTAAAATAAATAAATAAATAGAGTAACAAATATGTACAAACATCTATACATATATACAGGTGCTGTGGGGAAGGGAAGGAGGTAAGAAGAGGGGGATGGAGAGGGGGACGAGGGGGAGAGGAAGGAAGGGGCTGAGTGTGGGAAGGCCTCCTGGAGGAGGTGAGCTCTCAGCAGGGCCTTGAAGGGAGGAAGAGAGCTAGCTTGGCGGATGGACATATTAAAACATATTAACAAAATAAAAGAATAAACGTGTACAAATAAAATAGAGTAATAAATACGTACAAACATATATACATATATATATGTATATATATATACATATATTATTACCCCAGTGCTTAGAACAGTGCTTGGCACATAGTAAGCGCTTAACAAATACTGTCATTACTATTATTAATAAGCTGACGTCTCTGTTGTTTGTCTCCTTCAGCTCTCCCCGAAGAAGACATGGGAAGGCTTCATTGGAGGATTCTTTGCCACTGTGGTGTTCGGCCTGCTGGTAGGGAGTATTTCCGGTATTCGATGGGCAATTACTATGTGCCAAGCGCTGTGCTGAGCTCCGAGGTAGATCCCAGCACCCTGCCACATGGGGCTTCCCGTCTAAGGAGGCGGGAGAGCGGGGATTTTATCCCCGTTTTCCATACGAGGGAACGGTTGCCCAGAGAGGTGAAGCGACTTGCTCCGAGCACACGGACAGAAAGGCCGGTTTCTGATCCATCCCCGTTGTGCAGATGGGGAAACTGAGGCACCGGGAGGCGAAACGACTTGGCTCAGAGTCACAAGGCAGCCAAGTGGCCGAGCCGGGACCGGGAGCCAGGGACCGAGATTCCTCGACGGGGCGGATTTCCACATCCCACTTGCGGCCGGTGGGCTCTGGGACAGCGATGAGAGAAAATGGAGGGGAGGGAGAGAGAGTGAGAGAGTTGGAGAGAAAATGAGAGCTATCGAGAGAAAATGAGGAAAAAAAGGAGGGGGAGAGAAGATGGCGGGGGAAGAGATCAAGAGCATGAGAGAAATTGAGAGAAAATGAGGGGGAGAGAATGAAAAAAAGGTGGAGAGGAGACGGGAAGGGGGAAGAGACAAAGGGGGAGAGAGATTGAAAGAAGGGGGAAGAAAATGAGACAGAAAATGAGGAGAGATTGAGAGAATGAGAGGGGATGAGAAGAGGAGAGAAAATAAGACAGGAAAAGAGTTTGACAGAAAAGGCGAGGGAGGGAAAGAATGAGAGAGAAATTGAGGGAGATTTAGAGAAAATGAGACAGAGAGAAAGGTGGAGGGTAAATATGAGGGGGAGAAAGAAAACGAGAAGTGACTGAGAGAATGAGGGGATGAGAATGAAAAAATGAGAGATTGAGAGAAAATGAGAGAGGAAGAGAGAAAATACGAGAGAAAAGGATTAAGAGAAAGGTGAGGGGGATAGAAAATGAGGGAGATTTATTGGAGAAAATAGACTGAGAGAAAAGGGGGAAGAATGAGAGGGAAAATGAGGGAGATTTAGAGGAGAAGATGAGAGACTGGAAAAAGGGGGAGAGAATGAGAGAATATGCCAGGAGGAGAAAGACAGAAAATGTGGAGAGATTGAGAGACTGAGAGGGGATGAGAATAGGAGAAAACAACTGAAGAGAAAGTAAGACAGAAAGAGGTTGAGAGAAAAAGCAAGGGGGAGAGAGAATGAGAGAGAAAATGAGGGAGGTGTAGAGAAAATGAGAGCAAAAGAGAGGGAGAGAATGAGAATATTAGGGTGATTTAGAGGAGAAATGGGACGGAGAGAAGGGGGGAGAGAATGAGAATATGAGGTGGAGAAAGAGACAAAATGGAGAGGTAGAAAATGAGAGAGGAGGAGAGAAAATAAAACAGAAAAAGAGATGGAGAGAAATGTGAGGGGGAGAGAGAAAATGAAAGCGATTAGAGAAAATGAGAGTCAGAAAAAGAAGGGGAGAAAATGAGCGTGATTTAGGGGAGAAAATGAGAGACAGAAAAAGGGGGAGAGAATGAGAGGATGCGAGGGGGAGAAAGGCAGAAAAAGAAATTGAGAGAGTGAGAGGGGAGGAGACTAGGAGAAAATGAGGAGAGAAGATAAGACAGAGAGACTGAGAAAAGGCGAGGGGGAGAGAGAATGAGGGAGATTTAGAGAAATGAGAGACAGCAAAAGAGTGTGAGAGAATGTGAGAATATTAGGGTGATTTAGAGGAGAAATTGAGAGAGAGAAAAAGGGGGAGGGAATGAAAATTTGGGGGGGAGAAAGAGACAGAAAATGAGAGATTGAGAGAATGAGAGGGGAGGAGAACAAGAGAAAATGGGAAGGAGAAAAAATAAGGCAGAAAAAGAGATTGAGAGAAAAGGCGAGGGGGAGAGAATTCATTCATTCATTCAATTGTATTTATTGAGCGCTTACTGTGTTCAGAGCACTGTGCTAAGTGGTCGGGAAGTACAAGTTGGCAACATATAGAGAAGGTCCCTACCCACCAGCGGGCTCACAGTCTAGAAGGGTTGAGAGGGAAAATGAGGGAGATTTAGAGAAATGAGAGACAGAGCAGTAGGGTGAGAGAATTTGAGAATATTAGGGTGATTTAGAGGAGAAATTGAGAGACTGAGAGAAAGGGGGGGAGAGAATGAGAATATGAGAGGGGGAGAAAGAGACAGAAAATGAAGAGAGATTGAGAGAATGAGAGAAAATGAGATAGAAAATGAGAGGAGAGAAAATAAGACAGAAAAAGAGATTGAGAGAAAACGCGAAGGGGAGAGGGAGTGAGAGAAAATGAGGATGGAAATGAAAATGAAGATGGGAGGCTGAGAGAAAAAGACGGGGAGAGAATATGTAAGGGGGAGACTGAGACAGAAAATGAGAGATTGAGAGGGGATGAGAATAGGAGAAAATGAGAGATTGAAAGAAAACGACAGGCGAGAAAATAAGACAGAAAAAGAGATTGAGAGAAAAGGCGAGAGGGAGAGAGAAAATGCCCTAATTTTTAGAGAAAATGAGGTTTAGAGAAAATGAGAGAGAGAAAAAGGGGGGAGAAATTGAGGGCAATTTAGAGGAGAAAACGAGAGACTCAGAAAATGGTGGAAAGAATGAGAGGATATGAGGGGGAGAAAGAGACAAAATGAGAGTTTGAGAGAATGAGAGGGGAGGAGAATAGGAGAAAATGAGGAGAGAAAATAAGACTGAAAAGATTGAGAGAAAAGGTGAAGGGGAGAGAATGAGAGAGAATAAGGGGAGATTTAGAGAAAATGAGAGGCAGAGCAAAATGGGGGAGAGAATGAGAGGATGTGAGGGGGTGAAAGAGACAGAAAATGGAGAATGAGAAAATGAGAAATAGAAAATGAGAGAAGAGGAGAGAAAATAAGATAGAAAAAGAGATTGAAAGGAAATGCGAGGGGGAGAAAGAGACAGAAAATGAGAAATAGAAAATGAGAGAAGAGGAGAGAAAATAAGACCGAAAAAGAGATCGAAAGGAAATGTGAGGGGGAGAAAATGAGAGAAAATGAGAGAGAAAAAGAGGGGGAGAGAATGAGAGAGAAAATAGGGCGATTTAGAGAAGATGAGAGAGACGGGGAGAGAATGAGAGAGAAAATAGGGCGATTTAGAGAAGATGAGAGAGACGGGGAGAGAATGAGAGAGAAAATAGGGCAATTTAGAGGGACTGAGAGAAAAAGAGAGGAGAGAATGTGAGACGGGGAGAAAGAATGATGGGGGGTCAGAAATTGAGAGAGGGACAGAAATGAGGGGGGAGAGAATGAAAGAGAAAATAGGGCGATTCAGAGGAGAAAATGAGAGACTGAGAGAAAAAAGAGACAGGGAGAGAATGAGAGAATATGGGGGGAGAAAGAATGACTTGGGGACAGACATTGAGAGAGGGACAGACAATTTTATTTTGTTAAAATGTTTTGTTTTGTTGTCTGTCTCCCCCTTATAGACTGTGAGCCCAATGTTGGGTAGGGACCGTCTCTAGATGTTGCCAACTTGCACTTCCCAAGCGCTCAGTACAGTGTTCTGCACTCAGTAAGCTCTCAATAAATATGATTGAATGAATGAATGAGGGGGGAGAGAATGAAAGAGAGAATAGGGCAATTTAGAGGAGAAAGTGAGAGACTGAGAGAAAAAGAGACGGGGAGAGAATGAGAGAATATGAGACGGGGAGAAAGAATGATGGGAGGACAGACACCGAGAGGGGGACAAACAATGAGAGGGGGAGAGAATGAAAGAGAAAAGGAGGGAGGGACAGAAAATGAGAGAGATTTGAGAGCAAGAGAGAGGGACATTCACTGAGGGGAGACAGAATAAAAGAGAAAATGAGAGAGGAGGAGAGACAGAGGGAATGAACAAGAAAGAACCACTCCAAGTTGGTTCTTGATCTGATGATGATGATGATGATGATGGCATTTATTAAGCGCTTACTATGTACAAAGCACCATTCTAAGCGCTGGGGGGGATACAGGGTGATCAGGTTGTCCCACGGGGGGCTCCCAGTCTTCACCCCCATTTTCCAGATGAGGGAACTGAGGCCCAGAGCAGTGAAGTGATTTGACAGCTGACAGTTGGCGGAGCCGGGATTTGAACCCCTGACCTCTGACTCCAAAGCCTGGGCTCTTTCCTTCTTTGTTTCCTCCCTCCCTTCCCAATCTTGTCCTCGCTCGGCCTTCCTCCACCCTGGCCCTCGCCTTCCTCCTCCTCCTCCCGGCCCCTGCCCTGGTCCTTCCCTGGGCCTCATCCCTGTGGTCCTGGGCCCGTCCTCCGGATCCTCCCCGTCCATCCCGCCGCCCGCCCGGCCCGAATCCCGGTCTCCCCTCGGCAGCTGTCGTACGTGATGTCCGGCTACCGATGCTTCATCTGCCCGGTGGAGTACAGCAGCGACAGCAACGGCTTCACGGTGGACTGCGAGCCTTCCCAGCTCTTCCGCCTGCACGACTACAGCCTCCCGGCCGGCCTGCGCACCCTCGTCGGATGGGTACGGCCTGGGCGCCCCCCAAACCTCCCCCGCCCCGGCCCCCGGGAACACTCGCCCTCCGAGGGGACGGGAAGCGGGGTGCCTGGTACCCGGAGGGTTCCCGGGGCGGACGCTGGGCCGCGGGAGACCCTCGCTCGGCCCGTCGCTGGTATTTTCAATCATTCCTTCATTCAGTCGTATTTATTGAGCGCTTACTGTGTGCAGAGCGCTGGACTGAGCGCTTGGGAAGTCCAAGTTGGCAACGTAGAGAGACGGTCCCTACCCAACAGCGGGCTCACAGGCTAGAGGTATTTTTGGAGCGCTCCCTGGGCACTCGGGGAGCTCGTGGCCGAGAGGATGGAGAGCCGGCCGCCCGAGAGAGACCGCACCCTCGGGTGACCCGGCTCTGTGCCCGCGGGCGGCGGGGTCCGGCGGGGACCGGGGGAGCCCGGGGGGGCCGACGGCAGGCACCGGTGGGAGCCTCCCCTCCGTCTCGCCGCCCCATCCCGATGTCCGCCGTCTCCTTCCGTCCCTCCCCGCAGGAAACGGTGCGGATGTACCCCTTCCAGATCCACAGCATCGCCCTGTCCACCTTCGCCTCCCTCATCGGACCCTTCGGAGGCTTCTTTGCCAGCGGGTTCAAACGAGCCTTCAAGATCAAAGTAGGCGGGGGTGCCTCTCCCCTTACTCCACCTTCCTCCACCTTCCTCCCCTTCCTCCACCTTCCTCCCCTTCCTCCCCTTCCTCCACCTTCCTCCCCTTCCTCCTCCTTCCTCCCCTTCCTTCCTCCACTTCCTCCTCCTTCCTC
Source organism: Tachyglossus aculeatus (assembly GCF_015852505.1). Classification (NCBI taxonomy): domain Eukaryota; kingdom Metazoa; phylum Chordata; class Mammalia; order Monotremata; family Tachyglossidae; genus Tachyglossus; species Tachyglossus aculeatus. The sequence continues at coordinate 6,374,629 of NC_052070.1, forward strand.
CCCTTCCTCCCCTTCCTCATCCTTCCTCCCCTTCCTCCCCTTCCTCCCCTTCCTCCACCTTCCTCCACCTTCCTCCCCCTTCCTCCCCTTCCTCCACCTTCCTTCCCTTCCTCCCCTTCCTCCTCCTTCCTCCCCTTCCTCTTCCTTCCTCCCCTTCCTCCTCCTTCCTCCCCTTCCTCATCCTTCCTCCCCTTCCTCCCCTTCCTCCCCTTCCTCCACCTTCCTCCCCCTTTCTCCCCTTCCTCCCCTTCATCCACCTTTCTTCCTTTCCTTCCCTTCCTCCCCCTTCTTCCCCTTCTTCCCCTTCTTCCCCTTCCTCCCCTTACCTCCCCTTCCTCCCCTTCCTCCCCTTCCTCCACCTTCCTTCCCTTCCTTCCCTTCCTCCTCCTTCCTCCCCTTCCTCCCCCTTCCTTCCCTTCCTTCCTCCCCTTCCTCCTCCTTCCTCCCCTTCCTCCCCCTTCCTTCCCTTCCTTCCTCCCCTTCCTCCCCTTCCTCCCCTTCCTCCACCTTCCTTCCCTTCCTTCCCTTCCTCCTCCTTCCTCCCCTTCCTCCCCCTTCCTTCCCTTCCTTCCTCCCCTTCCTCCTCCTTCCTCCCCTTCCTCCCCCTTCCTTCCCTTCCTTCCTCCCCTTCCTCCCCCTTCTTCCCCTTCCTCCCCCTTCCTCCCCTTCCTCCCCCTTCCTCCCCTTCCTCCACCTTCCTCCACCTTCCTCCCCCTTCCTCCCCTTCCTCCACCTTCCTTCCCTTCCTCCCCTTCCTCCTCCTTCCTCCCCTTCCTCTTCCTTCCTCCCCTTCCTCCTCCTTCCTCCCCTTCCTCCCCTTCCTCATCCTTCCTCCCCTTCCTCCCCTTCCTCCCCTTCCTCCACCTTCTTCCCCCTTTCTCCCCTTCCTCCCCTTCATCCACCTTTCTTCCTTTCCTTCCCTTCCTCCCCCTTCTTCCCCTTCTTCCCCTTCTTCCCCTTCCTCCCCTTACCTCCCCTTCCTCCCCTTCCTCCCCTTCCTCCACCTTCCTCCACCTTCCTTCCCTTCCTTCCCTTCCTCCTCCTTCCTCCCCTTCCTCCCCCTTCCTTCCCTTCCTTCCTCCCCTTCCTCCACCTTCCTCCACCTTCCTCCCCCTTCCTCCCCTTCCTCCACCTTCCTTCCCTTCCTCCCCTTCCTCCTCCTTCCTCCCCTTCCTCTTCCTTCCTCCCCTTCCTCCTCCTTCCTCCCCTTCCTCCCCTTCCTCATCCTTCCTCCCCTTCCTCCCCTTCCTCCCCTTCCTCCACCTTCTTCCCCCTTTCTCCCCTTCCTCCCCTTCATCCACCTTTCTTCCTTTCCTTCCCTTCCTCCCCCTTCTTCCCCTTCTTCCCCTTCTTCCCCTTCCTCCCCTTACCTCCCCTTCCTCCCCTTCCTCCCCTTCCTCCACCTTCCTCCACCTTCCTTCCCTTCCTTCCCTTCCTCCTCCTTCCTCCCCTTCCTCCCCCTTCCTTCCCTTCCTTCCTCCCCTTCCTCCTCCTTCCTCCCCTTCCTCCCCCTTCCTTCCCTTCCTTCCTCCCCTTCCTCCCCCTTCTTCCCCTTCCTCCCCCTTCCTCCCCTTCCTCCCCCTTCCTCCCCTTCCTCCTCCTTCCTCCCTTTCCTCCTCCTTCCTCCCTTTCCTCCTCCTTCCTCCCCTTCCTCCACCTTCCTTCCCTTCCTTCACCTTCCTCCCCCTTCCTCCCCTTCCTCCCCTTCCTCCCCTTCCTCCCCCTTCCTCCTCCTCTCCCCCTGCCCAAACTGGGGGGCGGGGAAGCCCACCGAGGCATCAATGAACCGGGCGATGGGCGATGGAGGCGGATCATTATAATAATGATTATAATAATGATGATAGTATCTGTTCAGCACTTACTATGTGCCAAGCACTGTTCTAAACGCAGGGGCAGATACAAGGTCATCAGGTCATCCCACGTGGGACGGCACTTAACAAATGCCGTCATTATTATTGTTATTAATTACCCCAGCGCTTAGAACAGCGCTTGGCACATAGTAAGTGCTTAACAAATGCCATCCTTATTAATATTATTAATTGCCCCAGCGCTTAGAACAGCGCTTGGCACCTAGTAAGCACTTAACAAATGCCGTCATTATTATTATTATTAATTAATCCAGCTCTTAGAACGGCGCTTGGCACATAGTAAACGCTTAACAAGTGCCGTCCTTATTATTATTATTATTATTAATTACCCCAGTGCTTAGAACAGTGCTTGGCACCTAGTAAGCGCTTAACAAATGCTGTCATTATTATTATTATTAATTAACCCAGCGCGTAGAACGGCACTTGGCACCTAGTAAGCGCTTAACAAATGCCGTCATTATTATTATTCTTAATTAACCCAGCACTTAGAATGGTGCTTGGCACATAGTAAGTGCTTAACAAATGCCATCATTATTATTAATTACCCCAGCGCTTAGAACAGTGCTTGGCACATAGTAAGCGCTTAACAAATGCCGTCATTATTATTATTCTTAATTAACCCAGCGCTTAGAACAGCTCTTGGCACATAGTAAGCGCTTAACAAGTGCCGTCCCTATTATTATTATTAATTACCCCAGTGTTTAGAACAGTACTTGGCACATAGTAAGCGCTTAACAAATGCCATCATTATTATTATTCTTAATTAACCCAGCACTTAGAACGGCGCTCGGCGCATCGTAAGTGCTTAACAAATGCCGTCATTATTATTATTCTTTATTAACCCAGTGCTTAGAACGGCGCTTGGCACATAGTAAGTGCTTAACAAATGCCGTCATCATTATTAATTACCCCAGTGCTTAGAACAGCGCTTGGCACATAGTAAATGCTTAACAAATGCCGTCATTGTTATTATTAATTACCCCAGCACTTAGAACAGTGCTTGGCACCTAGTAAGCGCTTAACAAATGCCGTCATTATTATTATTCTTAATTAACCCAGCGCTTAGAACGGCGCTCGGCACATCGTAAGCGCTGAGCAAATGCCGTCATTATTATTAATTACCCCAGTGCTTAGAACGGCGCTTGGCACTTAGTAAGCACTTAACAAATACCATTATTATTATTATTATTATTGTTATTATTATTATTATTATTATTATTATTATTATTATTCCCAAGAGCTGAGCGGGAAGAGAGCTAAAGTCTTAACCCTTCAGCGGGTGCCACCCTAAATGCCGGCGGGGTGCGGGTGGGAATGCGGGCCGGCCCCGCGGGGCCCGCCGGATGGATCGCCGGCCGGAGCGCTGAGCTTCCGTGTCCCGGCAGGACTTTGCCAACACCATTCCCGGCCACGGGGGCATCATGGATCGCTTCGACTGCCAGTACCTCATGGCCACCTTCGTCAACGTGTACATTGCCAGCTTCATCAGGTAATAATAATAATGGCGTTTATTAAGCGCTTACTATGTGCCAAGCACTGTTCTGAGCGCTGGGGAGGTTACAAGGCGATCAGGTTGTCCCATGGCGGGGGGGCTCACGGTCTTCATCCCCATTTTCCAGATGAGGGAACTGAGGCCCAGAGAAGTGAAGCGACTTGCCCAAAGTCACACAGCTGACAATTGGTGGAGCCGGGATTCGAACCCACGACCTCTGACTCCAAAGCCCGGGCTCTTTCCACGGAGCCACGCTGCTTCGCTCCGCCCCGCGCCCACGGCCCCCCGGGGCCCCTACTCAGTCACTCGTCTCCCCCTTCTAGACCGCGAGCCCGCTGTTGGGTAGGGACCGTCTCTAGATGTTGCCAACTTGGACTTCCCAAGCGCTTAGTACAGTGCTCCGCACACAGTAAGCGCTCGATAAATAATAATAATAATGATGGTATTTGTTAAGCGCTTACTAGGTGCAAAGCACTGTTCTAAGCACTGGGGAGGTTACAAGGTGATCAGGTGTCCCACGGGGGGCTTACAGTCTTCATCCCCATTTTTACAGGTGAGGTAACCGAGGCCCAAAGAATAATAATAATAATGATGGTATTTGTTAAGCGCTTACTATGTGCCAAGCACTGTTCTAAGCGCTGGGGAGGTTACAAGGTGATCGAATGAATGATTCTAGACCGGTCGCCCGTCGTCAGGTAGGGACCGTCCCTAGACGTTCGTTCATTCAGTCGTATTTATTGAGCGCTTACTGTGTGCGGAGCACTGGACTAAGCGCTTGAGCGCTGTTCTAAGAGCTGAGGAAGTTACAAGGCCTCACAGTCCTAATCCCCTATTCGACAGATGAGGAAACTGAGGCACAGAGAAGCGAAGTGACTTGCCCAGAGTCACACAGCTGACAAGTGGCAGAGCTGGGATTCGAACCCATGACCTCTGACTCCCAAGCCCGGGCTCTTTCCACTGAGCCACGTGTTGCCGACTTGGACTTCCCAAGCGCTTAGTCCAGCGCTCTGCACACAGGAAGCGCTCAATAAATACGATCGAGTGATGTGCAACATCTAACTGACATGCCAGAAGTTGATATAAACTTAGAAATGTCTCAAGTCTGAGAAATCCTTCATCTTATATTAATATATTGCACTAATGTCCCTCTAGTGCCTAGAAATTTTGATAAGCGCTTAGTACAGTGCTCTGCACACAGTAAGCGCTCAATAAATACGATTGAGTGATGTGCAACATCTAACTGACATGCCAGAAGTTGGTATAAGCTGAGAGATGTCTTAAGTCTGAGAAATCCTTCATCTTACATTGATATTTTGCACTAATGTCCCTCTAGTGTCTAGAAATTTTGATAAGCGCTTAGTACAGTGCTCTGCACACAGTAAGCGCTCAATAAATACGATTGAGTGATGTGCAACATCTAACTGACATGCCGGAAGTTGGTATAAGCTTAGAGATGTCTTAAGTCTGAGAAATCCTTCATCTTACATTAATATTTTGCACTAATGTCCCTCTAGTGTCTAGAAATTTTGATGATAAGCGCTTAGTACAGTGCTCTGCACACAGTAAGCGCTCAATAAATGCGATTAAGTGATGTGCAACATCTAACTGACATGCCAGAAGTTGGTATAAGGTTAGAGATGTCTTAAGTCTGAGAAATCCTTCATCTTACATTAATATTTTGCACTAATGTCCCTCTAGTGTCTAGAAATTTTGATAAGCGCTTAGTACAGTGCTCTGCACACAGTAAGCGCTCAATAAATACGATTGAGTGATGTGCAACATCTAACTGACATGCCAGAAGTTGGTATAAACTTAGAGATGTCTAAAGTCTGAGAAATCCTTCATCTTACATTGATATTTTGCACTAATGTCCCTCTAGTGTCTAGAAATTTTGATAAGCGCTTAGTACAGTGCTCTGCACACAGTAAGCGCTCAATAAATACGATTGAGTGATGTGCAACATCTAACTGACATGCCGGAAGTTGGTATAAGCTTAGAGATGTCTTAAGTCTGAGAAATCCTTCATCTTACATTAATATTTTGCACTAATGTCCCTCTAGTGTCTAGAAATTTTGATGATAAGCGCTTAGTACAGTGCTCTGCACACAGTAAGCGCTCAATAAATGCGATTAAGTGATGTGCAACATCTAACTGACATGCCAGAAGTTGGTATAAGCTTAGAGATGTCTTAAGTCTGAGAAATCCTTCATCTTACATTAATATTTTGCACTAATGTCCCTCTAGTGTCTAGAAATTTTGATGATAAGCGCTTAGTACAGTGCTCTGCACCCAGTAAGCGCTCAATAAATGCGATTAAGTGATGTGCAACATCTAACTGACATGCCAGAAGTTGGTATAAGCTTAGAGATGTCTCAAGTCTGAGAAATCCTTCATCCTACATTAATATTTTGCACTAATGTCCCTCTAGTGTCTAGAAATTTTGATAAGCGCTTAGTACAGTGCTCTGCACCCAGTAAGCGCTCAATAAATACGATTGAGTGATGTGCAACATCTAACTCACATGCCGGAAGTTGGTATAAGCTTAGAGATGTCTCAAGTCTGAGAAATCCTTCATCTTACATTAATATTTTACACTAATGTCCCTCTAGTGTCTAGAAATTTTGATAAGCGCTTAGTACAGTGCTCTGCACACAGTAAGCGCTCAATAAATATGATTGAGTGATGTGCAACATCTAACTGACATGCCGGAAGTTGGTATAAGCTTAGAGATGTCTTAAGTCTGAGAAATCCTTCATCTTACATTAATATTTTGCACTAATGTCCCTCTAGTGTCTAGAAATTTTGATAAGCGCTTAGTACAGTGCTCTGCACCCAGTAAGCGCTCAATAAATGCGATTAAGTGATGTGCAACATCTAACTGACATGCCAGAAGTTGGTATAAGCTTAGAGATGTCTCAAGTCTGAGAAATCCTTCATCCTACATTAATATTTTGCACTAATGTCCCTCTAGTGTCTAGAAATTTTGATAAGCGCTTAGTACAGTGCTCTGCACACAGTAAGCGCTCAATAAATGCGATTGAGTGATGTGCAACATCTAACTGACATGCCAGAAGTTGGTATAAACTTAGAGATGTCTTAAGTCTGAGAAATCCTTCATCTTACATTAATATTTTGCACTAATGTCCCTCCAGTGTCTAGAAATTTTGATAAGCGCTTAGTACAGTGCAAGCACTTAGTACAGTGCTCTGCACACAGTAAGCGCTCAATAAATACGATTGAGTGATGTGCAACATCTAACTGACATGCCAGAAGTTGGTATAAGCTTAGAGATGTCTAAAGTCTGAGAAATCCTTCATCTTACATTGATATTTTGCACTAATGTCCCTCTAGTGTCTAGAAATTTTGATAAGCGCTTAATACAGTGCTCTGCACACAGTAAGCGCTCAATAAATACGATTGAGTGATGTGCAACATCTAACTGACATGCCAGAAGTTGGTATAAACTTAGAGATGTCTTAAGTCTGAGAAATCCATCATCTTACATTAATATTTTACACTAATGTCCCTCTAGTGTCTAGAAATTTTGATGATAAGCGCTTAGTACAGTGCTCTGCACACAGTAAGCGCTCAATAAATGCGATTAAGTGATGTGCAACATCTAACTGACATGCCAGAAGTTGGTATAAGCTTAGAGATGTCTCAAGTCTGAGAAATCCTTCATCTTACATTAATATTTTGCACTAATGTCCCTCTAGTGTCTAGAAATTTTGATAAGCTCTTAGTACAGTGCTCTGCACCCAGTAAGCGCTCAATAAATACGATTAAGTGATGTGCAACATCTAACTCACATGCCGGAAGTTGGTATAAGCTTAGAGATGTCTCAAGTCTGAGAAATCCTTCATCTTACATTAATATTTTACACTAATGTCCCTCTAGTGTCTAGAAATTTTGATGATAAGCGCTTAGTACAGTGCTCTGCACACAGTAAGCGCTCAATAAATACGATCGAGTGATGTGCAACATCTAACTGACATGCCAGAAGTTGGTATAAGCTTAGAGATGTCTCAAGTCTGAGAAATCCTTCATCTTACATTAATATTTTGCACTAATGTCCCTCTAGTGTCTAGAAATTTTGATAAGCGCTTAGTACAGTGCTCTGCACACAGGAAGCGCTCAATAAATGCGATCGAGTGATGTGCAACATCTAACTGACATGCCAGAAGTTGGTATAAACTTAGAGATGTCTAAAGTCTGAGAAATCCTTCATCTTACATTAATATTTTGCACTAATGTCCCTCTAGTGCCTAGAAATTTTGATAAGCGCTTAGTACAGTGCAAGCGCTTAGTCCAGTGCTCTGCACACAGTAAGCGCTCAATAAATACGATTGAATGAATAAGCTTTGATAAGGTAGCTACTTGAGAAGTCTACTGAAACTTTCTCAAAATAGCTTTAATTCAATTTGTTCTGACGATTTTGACACCTGCCTACGTAATAATAATAATCATAATAACGATGATGGCTTTTATTAAGCGCTTACTATGTGCAAAACACTGTTCTAAGTGCTGGGGAGGTTACAAGGTGATCAGGTTGTCCCACATGGGGCTCACAGTCTTCATCCCCATTTTACAGATGAGGTATATATTTATATATGTTTGTACATATTTATTACTCTATTTACTTGTACATATTTATTCTATTTATTTTATTTTGTTAATATGTTTAGTTTTGTTGTCTGTCTCCCACTTCTAGACTGTGAGCCCACTGTTGGGTAGGGACCGTCTCTAGATGTTGCCGACTTGGACTTCCCAAGCGCTTAGTACAGTGCTCTGCACACAGTAAGCGCTCAATAAATGCGATTGAATGAATGAATATAGAGACAGTCCCTATCCAACGATGGGTAGATAGGTGTCAAAACCGCCAGAATAAATAGAATTATAGCTATATGCACATCATTAACAAAATAAATAGTAAATATGTACAAGTAAAATAAATAGAATAATAAATCTGTACAATTATATATGCAGGTGCTGTGGGGAGGGGAAGGAGGTAGGGTGGGGGGTTTCATTCATTAATTCAATCATATTTATTGAGCGTTTACTGTGTGCAGAGCACTGTACTAAGCGCTTGGGAAGTCCAAGTTGGCAACATCTAGAGAATTATAGCTATGTGCACATCATTAACAAAATAAATAGTAAATAGGTACAAGTAAAATAGAGTAATAAATCTGTACAATTATATATACAGATGCTGTGGGGAGGGGAAGGAGGTAGGGTGGGGGGGGTTTCGTTCATTCATTCAATCATATTTATTGAGTGCTTACTTTGTGCAGAGCACTGTACTAAGCGCTTGGGAAGGATAAATTGGCAACACCTAGAGACGGTCCCTACCCAACAGCGGGCTCACAGTCTAGACGGGAGAGACGGACAACAAAACAAAACATGTGGACGGGTGTCAAGTCATCAGAATCAACAGAAATAAAGCTAGATGCACATCGTGAGCCCACTGTTGGGTAGGGACCGTCTCTATATGTTGCCAACCTGTACTTCCCAAGCGCTTACTACAGTGCTCTGCACACAGTAAGCGCTCAATAAATACGATTGATTGATTGTTTGATTGATCGTTAGCAAAATAAATGGAATAGTAAATATGTCCAAGTAAAATAGAGTAATAAATCCGTACAAACAGATATGTAGGTGCTGTGGGGAGGGGAAGGAGCCCCCAGTTGTCAGCTGTGTGACTCTGGGCAAGTCACTTCACTTCTCTGGGCCTCAGTTCCCTCATCTGTAAAATGGGGATGAAGGCTGTGAGCCCCCCGTGGGACAACCTGATCACCCTGTAATTTCCCCAGCGCTTAGAAGAGTGCTTACTCTATTTATTTATTTTACTTGTACATATCTATTCTATTCATTTTATTTTGTGAATATGTTTGATTTTGTTGTCCGTCTCCCCCTTCTAGACTGTGAGCCCACTGTTGAGTAGGGACCGTCTCTATATGTTGCCAACTTGGACTTCCCAAGCGCTCAGTGCTCTGCACACAGTAAGCGCTCAATAAATACGATTGATTGCTTTGCCCATAGTAAGCGCTTAATAAATGTCATTATTAAAAAAAGGAGGTAGGGCGGGGGGGGTCAGTACGATTGCGTGGGTGGCCCGTCGCCACCGTCCTCGGGGGGTTTTGGGGAAATAATAATAATAATAATAATAATAATGATAATAATAATAATGTTGGTATTTGTTAAGCGCTTACTATGCGCCAAGCACTGTTCTGAGCGCTGGGGGGGGATACAAGGTAATCAAGGTTGAACCCCGTGGGGCTCTCAGTCTTCATCCCCATTTTCCAGATGAGGGAACTGAGGCCCCGAGAAGTGAAGTGACTTGCCCAAAGTCACGCAGCAGACTAGCGGTGGAGCTGGGGTTAGACCCCATGACCTCCAGCTCCCAAGCCGGGGCCTTTTCCACTGAGCCGAGCGGCTTCTCAGAAAAAAATTCCGTGCGCCGCCCGGGAATCTAAGCCGGGTCGCGAGAACGGGAATCTCGCACGATGCCACCGCGCCAGCGGCGGGAAAGGGGCCGGGGGGCGGCCGCGTCACCCTCTCCATCTCTGACTTCTGCCGCAGGGGCCCCAACGCCAGCAAGCTCATCCAGCAGGTGCTCACCCTGCGGCCCGAGCAGCAGCTGCACATCTTCGCCACCCTCAAGGCTCACCTGCTGGACCAGGGCCTGCTGGGCGCCCAGCCCCAGGACCAGGACCGCCACTGAGCCCGCCGGCCGGCCGGTCGTCACCCCCCCGCCGGCCCGGGCCCGCCCCCGCCTCCCGCCCCGTCTCCCCGAGCCTCCCCCGTCCCCCCCCCACCGTGTGTCCGCGCGGGCCGAGGCGGGCCGGGGGATCCCGAGCCGTTCGGGAAGAGAATCCGCCCGGATGAGGGGCGACCCCGCAACCCCCCCCCCGTCGCCGTCCTCCCCAGTCCCCCCCCGCCCCCCGTCTCGCTCGTCCGCCCCGGCCCGCCGAGGGCGAGGCGCGGACCCACCGGGGCGCGGCCGTCGTCGTCGGGACGGCGGCGGGTCCCGCGGGAGTCCTCCCCGGGGAGAAGAAGAACGAAGAGAAGAAGGGAAAGAATTAGAGAAAGAAAAAAAAAGAAGAAAAAGGAGGAGAAAAGAAGAAGAAAAGGGAGAAGAGGAAGAGAAAGGTAAAGAAGGAGAAAAGGAGGAAAGAAAAAGCAGAAGGAAAAGAAGAAAGGGAAGAAGAAAAAGCTGAAGGAAAGGAAGAAGAAAAAGCAGAAGAACAGGAAGAAGAAAAAGCGGAAGAAGAAGACAAGGAAGAAAAAAAGGAAGGAGAAAAAGCAGAAGAAGAAGAAGAAGAAAAGGAAGAAAAAAAGCAGAAGAAAAGGAAGAAGAAAAAGAAGAAGAAAAAGGAAGAAAAAAAGCAGAAGAAAAGGAAGAAGAAAAAGAAGAAGAAGAAAAGGAAGAAAAAAAGCAGAAGAAAAGGAAGAAGAAAAAGCAGAAGAAGAAGAAAAGGAAGAAAAAAGCAGAAGAAAAGGAAGAAGAAAAGGAAGAAGAAAAAGCAGAAGAAAAGGAAGAAGAAAAAGCAGAAGAAAAGATAGAAAAAGCAGAAGAAAAGGAAGAAGAAAAAGCAGAAAAAAAGCAGAAGAAAAGGAAAAAGAAAAAGAGGAAGAAGAAGAAAAGGAAGAAGAGAAAGCAGAAGAAGAAGAAAAGAAAGAAGAAGAAGAAAAAGCAGAAGAGCCGCCTCGTATTTTGGTGTCACCTCGGCTTTACTTCATCCAGAAAAAGTATTGTTTTTTTTTGTTTTCGGAGTGGGGAGGTGTGTATTTGTGTGTGTGCGTGTGTGTTTTATTTTGTTTTTTCAACCTCAGAGGTGGAAAAGCGGGGTGTAATAAAGTGGGCTAGGAGTCAGCCCGGCAGTAGCGTCGGAGTGCGGAAGACGACCGAATCCGTCCGGCCGGTTGTCCGGCGTCCGGCCGGGCCCGGACGTGGATGGAGCAGAGGCCGTGGATTTGGGGCTGCTGGAACCTTCCCCGTCTCCCCTCCTCCGGCCGGGATGACCTTTCCTTCCCCATCCCTCCCCGCCACCGACCCCGGCGTAAATTATTCATTCTCCCGTGTCAGGAAAGGATCGAAATCACTGTTTATCGAAATCTTAGAGGCCCCCGCCCGGGTTTAGAACCATTCAGTGCTTAGGTCACGCGTGCTTGATGACGTTGTCTGGTGTATTTTGTCTTCTACGGGGACTTTGACCAATTTCCTCCTCCCCCCCACGCCGTTATTTTATTTTTTTTTGTATTATTTTTAAGCTGTGATCTTTTTTTCCGCCCGTCTCGGGGCCAGAGCGAAGTCCGCGGCGGGCGTCGTAGTCGGGGGTGTGAAATCCCGGGGCATTTTCGGGGGGTGAGCCGCGGTCGACCGGCTGAGACGGGGGTGGATGGGGTGGTGGGGAGGGGGGCCGTCGGATGAACCCTCTCCGTCCTCCGCGGTCGGGCCGTCGGAAGCGGAGGACGGGAACCCACCGGCCTGCCGGCGGCGACTTCCGAGAGACGAGAAGAGCCGGGGGAGTCGGCGTTTCCGAGCGGCCCGTTGGGAAGAAAGGCCCTCGGAAGGCCACGGGGAGAGCGGAGGAAGAATGGAGACGTTCCTCGCCGTCTCGGGAATGAGGGCGAGCCCGCTCCGGAGCCCTAAATTTAGGCCGGAGCGACCGTCTCCGGGATGAGGCGTCGCATCGGTCGTCCGCTTGAAGATGGACCCCCAAAGCAGACGGTCCCTGTCCCCCCTTTCGCGTCGACACGGACGCCCCTGACCCTTCTTCCGCTCCCCGTTGGCTTCGAGCCGCTTTTCCCAAACCCATCCATCGAGGGCGGAAAAACAAGTCCACGTGTCGGAAAAAGGCGGGAAGCCGCGCCCGGCTTCTTGGAAGAGCGGACGCAGGAGACCTCGGTGCTCGGAGACCACCCTGTCGCTGAGGGTCTTGGGGGGGTGCGGATCTCACACGCTTTTTTTCGCGGAAAAAGACGGGGAAAAGCCACAACAGGAGGGAAGAATCGGACGTGACCCCGGAGTGGGGAGCGTCAGGGCCCGCCGGACCCCCCGGAAAGTTTTCGGGTGAGGTCCGGCGGCAGATGAATTTTTAAAAATGGTGGAATCGAGTATTCGAGAAAAGGGCCGCCTGTTATCGAGGGTATCATTAATAGTGTTAATGCTGTTTCTATGATTTTAATAACAATAAACCTTTCAACCCCCCGTTTTGAACGGTCCCAGTTAAGGCACGGTTCTTGGCGTCTCATTCGGCCGTATCTACTGAGCGCTCACGGTGTGCAGAGCGCTGGGCTGAACGCTTGGGAGAGGAGGATGCAGCAGTAAAGCGGGCACGTTCCCCGTCCTCAACGAGCTGACGGTCCAGAGGGGGGAGACAGACGGGAAGGGAAATCAAGGAATGATCCATTCGATCGTATTTATCGAGCGCTTACTGTGTGCGGAGTGCTGTACTAAGCGCTTAGTACAGGAATGCCGGATATAATGGTGGTTATGATCAAGGAATGATGGATGTAAGCGGGGTGGGGCCGGGAAAGAAAAAAGGGAGCGAGTTGGAGGGGGAGCTGAGGAAAAGGAGGCTTGGTCAGGGAAGGCCTCCTGGAGGAGGTGAGCCTTCAGTAGGGCTTTGAAGGGGGCAAAGTGTGATTGTCTGCTGTACTTCCCAAGCGCTTAGTACAGTGCTCTGCACACAGTAAGCGCTCAATAAATACGATTGATGATGATGATGTTGATGGATTTGGGGAAGGTGGGCATTCCGGGCCAGAGGCGGGAATGCGGGTCAGGGGTCGGCGGCGGGATGGGAGAGATGGAGGCCCGGGGAGGAGGTGAGCGGCGGCAGAGGAAGCAGCGTGGCTCAGTGGAAAGAGCCCGGGCTTTGGAGTCAGAGGTCGTGGGTTCAAATCCCATTGTTAATATGTTTTGTTTTGTTGTCCGTCTCCCCCTTCTAGACCGTGAGCCCGCTGTTGGGTCGGGACCGTCTCTCTATGTTGCCAACTTGGACTTCCCAAGCACTTAGTACAGTGCTTTGCACACAGTGAATGCTCAATAAATACAATTGAATGAATGAATCTCCACCACCTGTCAGCTGTGTGGCTTTGGGCAAGTCACTTCACTTCTCTGTGCCACAATGACCTCATCTGTAAAATGGGGATTAGGACTGTGAGCCCCCCGTGGGACAACCTGATCACCTTGTAACCTCCCCAGAGCTTAGAACCTTGCTTTGCACATAGTATTGTGCTTAATAAATGCCACTATTGTTATTATTATTTGTGCCTCAGTTCCCTCATCTGTAGAATAAGGATTAAAACTGTGAGCCCCCCCGAGGGACAACCTGATCACCTTGTGACCTCCCCAGCGCTTAGAACAGTGCTTTGCACATAGTACGCACTTAATAAATGCCATTATTATCATTATTTGTGCCTCAGTTCCCTCATCTGTAGAATGGGAATTAAAACTGTGAGTTCCCCCGTGGGACAACCTTATCACCCTGTAGCCTCCCCAGCGCTTAGAACAGTGCTTTGCACATAGTAAGCGCTTAATAAATGCCATCATCATCATCATCATTAATAAATGCCATTATTATTATTATTATTCTCTGTGCCTCAGTTCCCTCATCTGTAAAATGGGGATTAAAACTGTGTGCCCCCCCACATGGGACAACCTGATTGCCTTGTAACCTCCCCAGCGCTTAGAACAGTGCTTTGCACATAGCATGTGCTTAATAAATGCTATCATTATTATAATTATTTGTGCCTCAGTTCCCTCATCTGTAGAATGGGGCTTAAAACTGTGAGCCCCCCCATGGGACAACCTGATCACCTTGTAACCTCCCCAGCGCTTAGAACGGTGCTTGGCACATAGTAAGCGCTTAACAAACACCATCATCATCATCATTATTATTATTATTAGAGGAGCGGAGGATGCGTGCTGGGATGGAGAAGGAGAGAAGATGGACGGATTTGAAGCCAAGGGTGTCGAGTTTTCGTTTGATGCGGAGGTGGATGGGAACCACCGGAGATTTTTGAGGAGCACGGTGATGGCGTCCTGAACATTTTCGTCGAAAAACGATGCGGGCAGCGGAGTGAAGTCTGCACCGGAGCGGGGAGAGACGGGAGGCCCGGAGGTCGGCGAGGAGGCTGATACAGTCATCTAGGGTTTGTGACCGAGTGTGAACTTCCCTAGGCCCCGAGCGCTTTCAATCAATCAATCAATCAATAAATCAGTCAGTCAATCAATCATATTTATTGAGCGCTTACTGTGTGCAGAGCACTGTACTAAGCGCTTGGGAAGTACAAGTTGGCAACAGATAGAGACGGTCCCTACCCAACAGTGGGCTCACAGTCTAAAAGACTTCCAGGGGCGATGGTCCTCCCATGGGGAGCCAGTGGGGCTGGGGGCCAGCTGGGGTCTATCAATCAATCAATCAATCAATCGTATTTATTGAGCGCTTACTGTGTGCAGAGCGCTGTACTAAGCGCTTGGGAAGTACAAGTTGGCAACAGATAGAGACGGTCCCTACCCAACAGCGGGCTCACAGTCTAAAAGACTTTCAGGGACGATGGTCCTCCCATGGGGAGCCAGTGGGGCTGGGGGCCAGCTGGGGTCTATCAATCAATCAATCAATCAATCGTATTTATTGAGCGCTTACTGTGTGCAGAGCACTTTACTAAGCGCTTGGGAAGTCCAAGTTGGCAACATATAGAGACGGTCCCTACCCAACAGTGGGCTCACAGTCTAAAAGACTTTCGGGGCGATGGTCCTCCCACGGGGAGCCAGTGGGGCTGGGGGCCAGCTGGGGTCTATCAATCAATCAATCAATCAATCGTATTTATTGAGCGCTTACTATGTGCAGAGCACTGTACTAAGCGCTTGGGAAGTACAAATTGGCAACATATAGAGACAGTCCCTACCCAACAGTGGGCTCACAGTCTAAAAGACTTCCAGGGCCGATGGTCCTCCCACGGGGAGCCAGTGGGGCTGGGGGCCAGCTGGGGTCTAGACTGTGAGCCCACTGTTGGGTAGGGACCGTCTCTATATGTTGCCAACTTGTACTTCCCAAGCGCTTAGTACAGTGCTCTGCAAACAGTAAGCGCTCAATAAATACGATAGAATGAATGGAGGCTCTGTGTCCTGGGTGGAGTTGGATGCCCGGCCCTGCTTTATGAGAAGCAGCGTGGCTCAGTGGAAAGAGCCTGGGCTTTAGAGTCAGAGGTCATGGGTTCAAATCCCGGCTCCACCAACTGTCAGCTGGGTGACTTTGGGCAAGTCACTTCACTTCTCTGGGCCTCAGTTCCCTCGTCTGTCGTCTACCATTTGTCTTCTAGACTGTGAGCCCACTGTGGGGTAGGAACAGTCTCTATATGTTGCCGACTTGGACTTCCCAAGCGCTTAGTCCAGTGCTCTGCACACAGTAAGTGCTCAATAAATACGATTGAATGAATTGAAAGAAGTACAATATAACCATAAAGAGAGACAATCCCTGCCCACAACGAGCTCACAGTCTAGAAGGGGGGAGACAGACATCAAAACAAGTAAAAGAGGCATCAGCATAAATAAATGAAATGACAGCTATATAATAATAACTATGTTGCCAACTTGGACTTCCCAAGCGCTTAGTACAGTGCTCTGCACACAGTAAGCGCTCAATAAATACGAGTGAATGAATTGAAAAAAGTACCATATAACCATAAAGAGAGACAATCCCTGCCCACAACGAGCGCACAGTCTAGAAGGGGGAAGACAAGTCAAACAGGCATCAGTATAAATAAACGAAATGACAGCTATATAATAATAACTATGTTGCCAACTTGGACTTCCCAAGCGCTTAGTCCAGTGCTCTGCACACAGTAAGCGCTCAATAAATACGACTGAATGAATGAATGAATGAAAGGAGGCCGGGAGGTCAACGGGGAGGCCCAGTCGGATCAGCAGTCAGATCAGGTAGCAGTTTGGCCGGAGAGGAAACTTCAACCTGTATATATGGATATAAGTTTATATGTATTTGTATATGTATATATGTATTTCTGCCCATCCGCCAAGCTAGCTCTCTGCCTCCCTTCAAGGCCCTGCTGAGAGCTCACCTCCTCCAGGAGGCCTTCCCAGACTGAGCCCCTTCCTTCCTCTCCCCCTCGTCCCCCTCTCCATCCCCCCCCGTCTTACCTCCTTCCCTTCCCCACAGCACCTGTATAGATGGATATATGTTTGTACAGATTTATTACTCTATTTATTTATTTATTTTACTTGTACATATCTATCCTATTTATTTTATTTTGTTAGTATGTTTGGTTTTGTTCTCTGTCTCCCCCTTTTAGACTGTGAGCCCACTGTTGGGTAGGGACCGTCTCTAGATGTTGCCAATTTGTACTTCCCAAGCGCTTAGTACAGTGCTCTGCACATAGTAAGCGCTCAATAAATACGATTGATGATGATGATGATGATGTATTTATTACTCTTACTTGTACACATTTATTCTATTTATTTTATTTTGTGAATATGTTTTGTTAACGAGCTCACAGTCTAGAAGGGGGGAGACAAGTCAAACAGGCATCAGTATAAATAAACGAAATGACAGCTCTATAATAATAACTATGTTGCCAACTTGGACTTCCCAAGCGCTTAGTCCAGTGCTCTGCACACAGTAAGCGCTCAATAAATACGATTGAATGAATGATGATGATGATAGCATTTGGCTCAGTGGAAAGAGCACGGGCTTTGGAGAGGAGGAGAGGAAAGAAGAGTGGAGAGGAAAGGGCGCATTGTATGGACGTCGCGGAGGTGGGGACCGGCAGGATGTGGTGACAGATCGAAAGGGTGGGTGGACCACTCATTTTCTCTCCCCGTTTCCTTTCAGAAAATTGAAGAGCGGCATTTTTTCTGCCCTTCTGACGGGTGGTGAGAAAGAATCCGGGGGGGAATCTGAGTCAGTCTTCTAACCGCCAGATGATCCATCCTTTCAATCGTATTTATTGAGCGCTGACTGTGTGCAGAGCACTGGACTGAGCGCTTGGGAAGTCCAAGTTGGCAACATCTAGAGACGGGCCCTACCCAACATCATCATCAATTGTAGTTATTGAGCGCTTACTGTGTGCAGAGCACTGGACTAAACGCTTGGGAAGTACAAGTTGGCAGCATATAGAGATGGTCCCCACCCAACAGTGGGCTCACAGTCTAAAAGAGGGAGACAGAGAACAAAACCAAACAAAATAAAATAAATAGAATAGATATGTACAAGTAAAATAAATAAATAGAGTAACAAATATGTACAAACATATACACATATATACAGGTGCTGTGGGGAAGGGAAGGAGGTAGTGGGCTCACAGTCTAGAACAGTGCTTTGTACATAGGCACTTAATAAATTTATTCAATCGTATTTATTGAGCGCTTACAGTGTGCAGAGCACTGGACTAAGCGCTTGGGAAGTCCAAGTCGGCAACATCTAGAGACGTGCCCTACCCGACAGTGGGCTCACAGTCTAGAACAGTGCTTTGTACATAGTAAGCGCTTAATAAATTCAATCGTATTGAGCGCTTACTGTGTGCAGAGCACTGGACTAAGCGCTTGGGAAGTCCAAGTTGGCAACATCTAGAGAGGGGCCCTACCCGACAGTGGGCTCACAGTCTAGAACAGTGCTTTGTACATAGTAAGCGCTTAATAAATTCAATCGTATTGAGCGCTTACTGTGTGCAGAGCACTGGACTAAGCGCTTGGGAAGTCCAAGTTGGCAACATCTAGAGAGGGGCCCTACCCAACAGTGGGCTCACAGTCGAGAACAGTGCTTTGTACATAGTAAGCGCTTATTAAATTTATTCAATCGTATTTATTGAGCGCTTACTGTGTGCAGAGCACTGGACTAAGCGCTTGGGAAGTCCAAGTTGGCAACATCTAGAGAGGGGCCCTACCCAACAGTGGGCTCACAGTCGAGAACAGTGCTTTGTACATAGTAAGCGCTTAATAAATTTATTCAATCATATTTATTGAGCGCTTACTGTGTGCAGAGCACTGGACTAAGCGCTTGGGAAGTCCAAGTTGGCAACATATAGAGAGAGGGGCCCTACCCAACAGTGGGCTCACAGTCGAGAACAGTGCTTTGTACATAGTAAGCGCTTAATAAATTTATTCAATCGTATTTATTGAGCGCTTACTGTGTGCAGAGCACTGTACTAAGCGCTTGGGAAGTACAAGTTGGCAACATAGAGAGATGGTCCCTACCCAACAGTGGGCTCACAGTCTAGAAGGCCGGGTGGGGGGAGATGATGACATCAAAGAGGCTTCTCTGCACAGGGGAGCACAATTTCCCCAAACCCACTGTGGCGTTCAACAACCTACTTATTATTTCATTCACTCATTCATTCATTCATTCATTCATTCATTCGTTCGTATTTATTTATTCATTCATTCATTCAATCGTATTTATTGAGCGCTTACTGTTTGCAGAGCACTGGACTAAGCGCTTGGAAAGGACAAGTTGGCAATAATAATAATAATAATAATAATAATAATAAGAATGAATTTATTAAGCGCTTACTATGTGCAAAGCACTGTTCTAAGCACTGCTCTTCTAACTTCCCCTGCCGCTCACGGGACTTTCCAGGCCCATGGAGCAGCGGCGTCCTCAAATAATAATAATTTATACTGAAGTCATTTGTTAATAATAATAATAATGATGGCATTTATTAAGCGCTTACTATGTGCAAAGCACTGTTCTAAGCGCTGCTCTTCTAACTTCCCCTGCCGCTCACGGGACCTTCCAGGCCCATGGAGCAGTGGCGTCCTCAAATAATAATAATAATTTATACTGAAGGCATTTGTTAATAATAATAATAATAATTAATAATAATAATAATAATAATAATAATGATGATGGCATTTATTAAGCACTTACTATGTGCAAAGCACTGTTCTAAGCGCTGCTCTTCTAACTTCCCCTGCCGCTCAAGGGACTTTCCAGGCCCATGGAGCAAAGGCGTCCTCAAATAATAATAATAATAATTTATACTGAAGGCATTTGTTAATAATAATAATAATAATAATAATGATGGCATTTATTAAGCGCTTACTATGTGCAAAACAATGTTCTAAGCGCTGCTCTTCTAATTTCCCCTGCTGCTCACAGGAATTTCCAGGCCCGTGGAGCAGTGGCGCCCTCAAATAATAATAATTTATACTGAAGGCATTTGTTAATAATAATAATAACAATGGCATTTATTAAGCGCTTACTATGTGCAAAGCACTGTTCTAAGCGCTGGGGAGTTGACAGGGTGATCAGGTTGTCCCACGGGGGGCTCACAGTCTTCATCCCCATTTTACAGATGAGGTAACTGAGGCACAGAGAAGTGAAGTGACTGGCCCAAGGTCACACAGCAGACATGTGCCGGAGGCGGAATTCGAACCCATGACCTTTGACTTCAAAGCCCGGGCTCTTTCCACTGAGCCACGCTGCTTCCTATGTGCCAGGCACCATACTGAGCGCTGGGGTGGATCCAGCAGCGTGGCTCAGTGGAAGGAGCCCGGGCTTTGGAGTCAGAGGTCATGGGTTCAAATCCCCACCCCGCCAGTTAATAGTAACTGTTCTAAACGCTGGGGAGGTTACAAGGTGATCAGGTTGTCCCACGGGGGGCTCACAGTCTTCATCCCCATTTTACAGAGGAGGGAACTGAGGCACAGAGGATAATAATAATAATAATATGCGCCAAGCACTGTTCTAAGCACTGGGGGAATACAAGGTGATCAGGTTGTCCCACGGGGGGCTCACAGTTTTTAATCCCCATTTTCCAGATGAGGGAACTGAGGCCCAGTGAAGTGAAGTGACTGGCCCAAAGTCACACAGCTGAAAATTGGAGGAGCCGGGATTTGTCAGCTGTGTCTGCTGTGTGACTTTGGGCCAGTCACTTCACTTCTCTGGGCCTCAGTGGCCTCATCTGTCAAATGGGGACGAAGACTGTGAGCCCCCCGTGGGATGACCCGATCACCTTGTAATAACAATAATAATAATAATGAGGGTATTTGTTAAGCACTTACTATGTGCCAAGCACTGTTCCAAGCGCTGGGGAGGTTACAAGGTGATCAGGTTGTCCCACGGGGGGCTCACAGTCTTCATCCCCATTTCCCAGATGAGGGAACTGAGGCCCGGAGAAGTGAAGTGACTTGCCCAAAGTCACCCAGACTGTGAGCCCACTGTTGGGTAGGGACTGTCTCTATATGTTGCCAACTTGTACTTCCCAAGCACTTAGTACAGTGCTCTGCACGCAGTAAGCGCTCAATAAATACGATTGATTGATTGATTGACAAGTGGCGGAGCCAGGATTTGAACCCATGACCTCTGACTCCGGAGCCCGGGCTCCTTCCACTGAACCACACTGCTTCCCTGGTTCCCTTGTACCCTCCCCAGCGCTTAGAACAGTGCTTTGCACATAGTAAGCGCTTAATAAATGCCATCATTATTATTATTATTATGATGATTATTATCCAAGCAAATCAGAGTGGATCCAATCCCTGTCCCACGGGGGGCTCACGGTCTCAATCCCCATTTTCCAGATGAGGGAACTGAGGCCTCCCAGCCCAGAGGCCCCTCAATTTCCCATGGGCCCCAGCCCTTTGGACGGGACTCGTGGACGCTCGATGCATTGTCCTGTCCCAAGCGCTTAGTACAGTGCTCTGCACACAGTAAGCGCTCAATAAATACGATCGAATGAATGAATCAACAATCTTTATTGAAGGGCAGGGTGTTCTACAGCAAGAGCCCGGGCTTTGGAGTCAGAGGTCATGGGTTCAAATCCCGGCTCCGCCGATTGCCAGCTGTGTGACTTTGGGCAAGTCATCCAACTTCTCTGTGCCTCAGTTACCTCATCTGGAAAATGGGGATGAAGACTGTGAGCCCCCCTTGGGACAACCTGATCACCTTGTAACCTCCCCAGCGCTTAGAACAGTGCCTTGCACATAGTAAGCGCTTTATAAATGGCATCATCATTATTATTATTAGTAAGAGCTTAATAAATGCTATCATTATTATTATTCTAATTCCAGCTCCGCCACTTACCAGCTGTGTGACTTTGGGCAAGTCACTTCACTTCTCTGGGCCTCAGTTTCCTCATCTGTCAAATGGGGATTGAGACCGTGAGCCCCACATGGGACAGGGACCGATCTGCTTGTGTGCTGCGTGGCTCAGTGGAAAGAGCCCGGGCTTTGGAGTCAGAGGTCATGGGTTCAAATCCTGGCTCTGGCAATTGTCAGTTGTGGGACTTTGGGCAAGTCACTTCACTTCTCTGGGCCTCAGTTCCCTCATCTGTCAAATGGGGATGAAGACTGTGAGCCCCACGTGGGACAACCTGATCACCTTGTAACCTCCCCAGTGCTTAGAACAGTGCTTTGCACATAGTAAGCACTTTATACATGCCATCATTATTATTATTAGTAGTAAGCGCTTAATAAATGCTATCTTTATTATTATTCTAATTCCGGCTCCGCCACTTACCAGCTGTGTGACTTTGGCCAAGTCACTTCACTTCTCTGGGCCTCAGTTTCCTCATCTGTCAAATGGGGATTGAGACCGTGAGCCCCACGTGGAACAGGGACCGATAATAATAATAATAATGATGGCATTTGTTAAGCGCTTACTATGTGCAAAGCATTGTTCTAAGCGCTGGGGGATACAATAATCATCAATCGTATTTATTGAGCGCTTACTGTGTGCAGAGCAATGGGATCAAGTTGTCCCATGTGGGGCTCACAGTCTTAATCCTCATTTTACAGATGAGGTAACTGAGGTGCAGAGAAGTTAAGTGACTTGCCCCAGGTCACCCAGCAGACATGCGGCGAAGGCAGGATTCGAACCCATGACCTCTGACTCCAAAGCCCGGGCTCCTTCCACTGAGCCACGCTGCTTCTCAGCGATCTGCTTGTGTCCACCCCAGCGCTCAGTACAGTGCCTGGCACACAGTAAGCGCTTAACAAATGCCACAATTATTATTATTGAGCGCTTACTGCGTGCAGAGCACTGTACCAAGCGCTTGGGAGAGGACAGTATAATGATATAATAGACACATTCCCTGCCCACAGTGAGCTGACAGTCTAGAAGGGGGGAGACAGACAGGAATTTCTAGACTGTGAGCCCACTGTGGGGTAGGGACCGTCTCTATATGTTGCCAACTTGGACTTCCCAAGCGCTTAGTACAGTGCTCTGCACACAGTAAGCACTCAATAAATATGATTGAATCAATGAATGAATAAATAAGCACTTAAATACCATTATTATCATGATCATCAATATGATAACATTATTATAATAAGAACAGTGCTCAGTGCTTAGAGCAGTGCTTGACACATAGTAAGCACTTATGCAATTGAATGAATGAATGAATAAGCACTTAACAAATACGATTATTATCATTATCATCAATATGATAACATTATTATAATAAGAACAGTGCTCAGTGCTTAGAGCAGTGCTTGACACATAGTAAGCACTTATGCGATTGAATGAATGAATGAATAAGCACTTAACAAATACCATTACTATCATGATTATCAATATGATAACATTATTATAATAAGAACAGTGTTCAGTGGTTAGAGCAGTGCTTGACACATAGCAAGCACTTATGCAATTGAATGAATGAATGAACGAATAAGCGCTTAACAAATACCATTATTATCATGATTATCAATATGATAACATTATTATAATAAGAAAAGTGCTCAGTGCTTAGAGCAGTGCGTGACACATACTAAGCAGTTATGCGATTGGATGAATGAATGAATAAGCACTTAACAAATACCATTATTATCATGATTATCAATATGATAACATTATTATAATAAGAACAGTGCTCAGTGCTTAGAGCAGTGCTTGACACATACTAAGCACTTATGCGATTGAATGAATGAATGAATGAATAAGCACTTAACAAATACCATTATTATCATGATCATCAATATGATAACATTATTATAATAAGAACAGTGCTCAGTGCTTAGAGCAGTGCTTGACACATAGTCAGCACTTATGCGATTGATTGAATGAATGAATGAATAAGCACTTAAATACCATTATTATCATGATTATCAATATGATGACATTATTATAATAAGAGCAGTGCTCAGTGCTTAGAGCAGTGCTTGACACATAGTAAGCACTTAACAAATACCATTATTATTATTATTATCATTATTATTATTATTATCATCATCATCCCTGGGCCTGGGAGACAGCGGGCCTGAGTTCTCAACCTGTCTTCTCTGCTTGCCTTCTGGTTGTCCTTGGGCAAATCCCTTCACCTCTCTGGGCCTCAGTCTCCTCCTCTGTAAAATGGGGTTTCAACACCTATTTCCCTGTTTTGTAGCCTGTCTCCCCCTTCTAGACTGTGAGCCCGTCGTTGGGCAGGGATTGTCTCTATCTGTTGCCAAATTGGACTATCCGAGCGCTTAGTACAGTGCTCTGCACACAGTAAGCGCTCAATAAATACGATTGTTTGAGTGAATGAATCCTTTTTCTCCCCCTCTCTTAGACTTTGAGGTCCACAGAGGACAGGAGCTGCGTCCCGCCTGATTATGCCGTGTCTACCTGAGTGCTCAGTACAGCGCTTGGCGCTCAGTAAGCTCTTCTCCGATTCCAAGACGATGATAATGATGATGATGGAGTGGCGCTCGGTGGAAAGAGCCCGGGCTTTGGAGTCAGAGGTCATGGGTTCAAATCTTGGCTCCGCCAACTGTCAGCTGGGTGACTTTAAGCAAGTCACTTCGCTCCTCTGGGCCTCAGTTCCCTCATCTGGAAAATGGGGATGTCTGCGCCAGTGCTCAGTACAGCGCTTGGCACACAGTAAGTGCTTCTCCGATGCGAAGACGATGATAATGATGATGATGGAGTGGCGCTCGGTGGAAAGAGCCCGGGCTTTGGAGTCAGAGGTCATGGGTTCAAATCCTGGCTCTGCCAACTGTCAGCTGGGTGACTTTGAGCAAGTCACTTGGCTTTTCTGGGCCTCAGTTCCCTCATCTGGAAAATGGGGCTGTCTACCCCAGTGCTCAGTACAGCGCTTGGCACACAGTAAGTGCTTCTCCGATGCCAAGACAATGATAATGATGATGATGGAGTGGCGCTCGGTGGAAAGAGCCCGGGCTTTGGAGTCAGAGGTCATGGGTTCAAATCCCCACTCCACCAACTGTCAGCTGGGTGACTTTGAGCAAGTCACTTCGCTTCTCTGGGCCTCAGTTTCCTCATCTGGAAAATGGGGATGTCTACCTCAGTGCTCAGTACAGCGCTTGGCGCACAGTAAGTGCTTCTCCGATTCCAAGACGATGATAATGATGATGATGGAGTGGCGCTCGGTGGAAAGAGCCCAGGCTTTGGAGTCAGAGGTCATGGGTTCAAATCCCGACTCCGCCAACTGTCAGCTGGGTGACTTTGGGCAAGTCACTTTGCTTCTCTGGGCCTCAGTTCCCTCATCTGGAAAATGGGGATGTCTACCCCAGTGCTCAGTACAGCGCTTGGCGCACAGTAAGTGCTTCTCCAATTCTAAGACGATGATAATGATGATGATGGAGTGGCGCTCGGTGGAAAGAGCCCGGGCTTTGGAGTCAGAGGTCATGGGTTCAAATCTCGGCTCCGCCAACTGTCAGCTGTGGGACTTTGGGCAAGTCACTTCGCTTCTCTGGGCCTCAGTTCCCTCATCTGGAAAATAGGAATGAAGACTGTGAGACCCCCGTGGGACAACCTGATCACCTCGTAACCTCCCCAGCGCTTAGAACAGTGCTTTGCACATAGTAAGCGCTTAACAAATACCCTCATCATCATTATTAGAAGCATTACGGCGCAGGGGCTAGAGCCCGGGCCCGGGGGTCGGAAGGTCGTGGGTTCTAATCCCGGCTCCGCCTCTTGTCTGCTGTGTGACCTTGGGCAAATCGCTTCACTTCTCTGGGCCTCAGTTCCCTCATCTGGAAAATGGGGATTGAGACGGTGAGCCCCACGGGGTCAGGGACCGTGTCCAACCCGATTTGCTTGTTTCCACCCCAGCGCTTAGTACAGTGCCTGGCACATAGCAAGCACTCAACAAATGCCACAATTTATTATTATTTCTGTTACTATTAAAGAGACAGAGGCGGAGAAAAAGAGACTTTTAGAGACAGAGAGAGACTGAACTAAGGATAGAGAAAAAAGAGCATGTTTAATAGACCCTGGGGCAATCCATTCATTCCTTCATTCAATCCTATTTATTGAGCGCTTACTACGTGCAGAGCACTGTATTAAGCACTTGGAAAGTACAATTCAGCAACAAATAGAGACAATTTCTACCCAACAAACAGACAAGCGGCAGAGCCGCGTGAAGCAGCGTGGCTCATTGGCAAGAGCCCAGGCTTGGCCAGAAGTTGTGGGTTTTAATAATAATAATAATGTCGTTTTTTGTTTAAGCACTTACAATGTGTTCTAAGCACTTGGGGGGGGTAATAATAATAATAATGTTGGTATTTGTT
Source organism: Tachyglossus aculeatus (assembly GCF_015852505.1). NCBI lineage: Eukaryota > Metazoa > Chordata > Mammalia > Monotremata > Tachyglossidae > Tachyglossus > Tachyglossus aculeatus. The sequence goes on from NC_052070.1 coordinate 6,400,457, forward strand.
GTGGGTTCTAATAATAATAATAATGTTGTTTTTTTTGTTTAAGCACTTACAATGTGTTCTAAGCACTGGGAGGGGGGTAATAATAATAATAATGTTGGTATTTGTTAAGTGCTTACTATGTGTTCTAAGTGCTGGGGTAATAATAATAATAATGATAATGTTGGTAGTTGTTAAGAGCTCACTATGTGCCAAGCATTGTTCTAAGCGCTGGGGGGATACAAGGTAATCAAGCTTGTCCCACGTGGGGCTCCCGGTCTTCATCCCCATTTTACAGATGAGGGAACTGAGGCACAGAGAAGTGAAGTGACTTGCCCAAAGTCACACAGGGGACTAGTGACGGACCCGGGATTCGAACCCATGACCTCTGACTCCCAAGCCCGGCCTCTTTCCACTGAGCCACGCGGCTTCTCAAGGTGATCAGGTTGAACCACGTGGGGCTCACAGTCTTCACCCCCATTTTACAGATGAGGTCACTGAGGCCCAGAGAAGTGAAGTGACTTGTCCAAGGTCACACAGCAGAGAAGTGGAGGACCCGGGATTAGAACCCATATCTTCAGCGTGGCTCAGTGGACAGAGCATGGGCTTTGGAGTCAGAGGTCATGGGTTCAAATCCAGACTCCACCAATTGTCAGCTGTGTGACTTTGGGCAAGTCAATTCACTTCTCTGGGCCTCAGTTCCCTCATCCGGAAAATGGGGATGAAGATTGCGAGCCCCACGTGGGACAACCTGATCCCCTTGTATCTCCTCCGGCGTTTAGAACGGTGCTTGGCACATACCAGTGGAAAGAGCCCGGGCTTTGGAGTCAGAGGTCATGGGTTCAAATCCCGGCTCTGCCACTTGTCGGCTGTGTGACCTTGGGCGAGTCACTTCACTTCTCTGAGCCTCGGTTGCCTCATCTGTAAAATGGGGATGAAGACTGTGAGCCCCCCGTGGGACAACCTGATCACCTTGTAACCTCCGCAGCGCGTAGAACAGTGCTCCGCACATAGTAAGCGCTTAAAAAATGCCATCATTATTATTATAGTATTACTCTATTTATTTTATTAATGATGTGCCTACAGCTATAATTCTATTTATTCTGGTGGTATTGACACCCATTTACTTGTTTTGTTGTCTGTCTCCCCCTTCTAATAATAATAATAATTTTGGTGTTTGTTAAGCACTTACTATGTGCAAAGCACTGTTCTAAGCCCTGGGGAGACACATGGTGAACAGGTTGTCCCACGTGGGGCTCACAATCTTAATCTCCATTTGACAGATGAGGTAACTGAGGCCCAGAGAAGTGAAGTGACTTGCCCAAAGTCACACAGCTGACAAGTGGCGGAGCCGGGATTTGAACCCATGACCTCTGACTCCAAAGGCCGGGCTCTTTCCACTGAGCCACGCTTTGTGAGCCCATTGTTGGGTAGGGACTCTCTCTGTCTGTTGCCAATTTGTGCTTCCCAAGCGCTTAGTACAGTGCTCTGCACACAGTAAGCGTTCAATAAATACGATTGAATGAATGAATGAATAGTAAGTGCTTAACAAATACCATTATTGTTATTTTTATTATTAGAACCCAAGGCCTTCTGACTCCAAGGCCCTGGGTTCTAATCTCCAGGCCGCGCTGCTTCTTTTTGGGCGGGGGTCTGGAAGCAGCTTGGCTCCGTGGAAAGATCACTGGCTTTGGAGTCAGAGGTCATGGGTTCGAATCCCGGCTCCGCCACATGTCTGCTGTGTGACCTTGGGAAAGTCACTTCACTTCTCTGAGCCTCAGTTCCCTCATCTGTAAAATGGGGATGAAGACTGGGAGCCCCACCTGGGACAACCTGATCACCTTGTATCCCCCCAGCACTTAGAACAGTGCTTTGCACATGGTAAGTGCTTAATAAATGCCATTATTATTATTATTATTGTATCCCCCAGTGCTTAGAACAGTGCTTTGCACGTGGTAAGCACTTAATAAATGCCATTATTATTATTATTATGATTGTATCCCCCAGCGCTTAGAACAGTGCTTTGCACATGGTAAGCGCTTAATAAATGCCATCATTATTATTATGGCTCATTGGATAGAGCCTGGGCTTTGGAGTAAGAGGTCATGGGTTCAAATCCCGGCTCCGCCAATTGTCAGCTGGGTGACTTTGGGCAAGTCACTTCACTTCTCTGGGCCTCAGTTCCCTCATCTGTAAAATGGGGATTAAGACTGTGAGCCCCCCGTGGGAAAACCTCATCACCTTGCATCCTCCGCAGCGCTTAGAACAGTGCTTTGCACATTGTAAGTGTTTAACAAATGCCATGATTATTATTATTATTATTATTATTATTATTATTATTATTATTATTATTATGGCTCATTGGATAGAGCCTGGGCTTTGGAGTCAGAGGTCATGGGTTCAAATCCCGGCTCCGCCAATTGTCAGCTGGGTGACTTTGGACAAGTCACTTCACTTCTCTGGGCCTCAGTTCCCTCGTCTGTAAAATGGGGATTAAGACTGTGAGCCCCAAGTGGGACAACCTGATGACCTTGTATCCTCCCCAGCGCTTAGAACAGTGCTTTGCACATAGTAAGCGCTTAACAAATGCCATTATTATTATTATTATTGTATCCCCCCAGCGCTTAGAACAGTGCTTTGCACATGGTAAGCGCTTAATAAATGCCATTATTATTATTATTATTGTATCCCCCCAGTGCTTAGAACAGTGCTTTGCACATGGTAAGCGCTTAATAAATGCCATTATTATTATTATCATTATGATTGTATCCCCCCAGCGCTTAGAACAGTGCTTTGCACATGGTAAGCACTTAATAAATGCCATTGTTATTATTATTATTATGATCGTATCCCTCCAGTCCTTAGAACAGTGCTTTGCACATGGTAAGTGCTTAATAAATGCCATTATTATTATTATTATTATTATTATGATTGTATCCCCCCAGTGCTTAGAACAGTGCTTTGCACATGGTAAGCGCTTAACAAAAGCCATTATTATTATTATTATTATTATTATTATGGCTCATTGGATAGAACCCGGGCTTTGGAGTCAGAGGTCATGGGTTCAAATCCCGGCTCCTCCAATTGTCAGCTGGGTGACTTTGGGCAAGTCACTTCACTTCTCTGGGCCTCAGTTACCTCATCTGTAAAATGGGGATTAAGACTGTGAGCCCAAGTGGGACAACCTGATCACCTTGTATCCTCCCCAGTGCTTAGAACAGTGCTTTGCACATAGTAAGCGCTTAACAAATGCCATTATTATTATTATTATTATTATTATTATTGTTGTTATTATTATTGCTCCTTGGATAGAGCCCGGGCTTTGGAGTCAGAGGTCATGGGTTCAAATCCTGACTCCGCCAATTGTCAGCTGGGTGATTTTGGGCAAGTCACTTCACTTCTCTGGGCATCAGTTCCCTCATCTGGAAAATGGGGATTAAGACTGTGAGCCCCAAGTGGGACAACCTGGTCACCTTGTATCCTCCCCAGCGCTTAGAACAGTGCTTTGCACATAGTAAGTGCTTCACAAATGCCATCATCATTATTATTATTGTTATTATGGCTCATTGGATAGAGCCCGGGCTTTGGAGTCAGAGGTCATGGGTTCAAATCCCGGCTCCGCCAATGGTCAGCTGTGTGACTTTGGGCAAGTCACTTCACTTCTCTGGGCCTCAGTTCTCTCATCTGTTAAATGGGGATTAAGACTGGGAGCCCCAAGTGGGACAGCCTGATCACCTTGTATCCTCCCCAGCGCTTAGAACAGTGCTTTGCACATTGTAAGCGCTTAACAAATGCCATTATTATCATTATTATTATTATTGTATCCCCCCAGTGCTTAGAACAGTGCTTTGCACATGGTAAGTGCTTAACAACTGCCATCATTATTATTATTATTATTTTTATTAGAATAAATGTGTACAAGTAAAATAAATAAATGGAGTAATAAATATGTACAAACATATACATATATACAGAAGCTGTGGGGAGGGGAAGTACAGTGCTCTGCACATAGTAAGCGCTCAATAAATACGATTGAATGAATGAATGAATGAAGGAGGTAAGGCGGGGGAGGGGGAGGAGGGGGATCCTTGTATTCATTCATTCATTCAATCGTATTTATTGAGCGCTTACTGTGTGCAGAGCACTGTACTAAGCGCTTGCTTGTGTCTCCCTATCTTTCACTCAATCGTATTTATTGAGCGCTTACTGTGTGCAGAGCACTGTACTAAGCGCTTACGTGTCCCTTTCATTCAGTCATATTTCTTGAGCGCTTACTGTGTGCAGAGCTCTGTACTACTACTACTAATAATAATAATAATGATGGCATTTATTAAGCGCTTACTACGTGCAAAGCACTGTTCTAAGCGCTGGGAGGTTACAAGGTGATCAGGTTGTCCCACGGGGGGCTCACAGTCTTCATCCCCCTTTTACAGGTGAGGTAACTGAGGCACAGAGAAGTTAAGTGACTTGCCCAAAGTCACACAGCTGACAACTGGCAGAGCCGGGATTTGAACCCACGACCTCTGACTCCAAAGCCCGGGCTCTTTCCACTGAACCACGCTGCTTCTCTGCTTCTTTACAGTGCTTTGCACGCAAGAAGCGCTCGATAAATACGACTGAACTGAACGAATGCATGACCCCCGCCTTCTAGACTTTGAGCCCGTTGTTGGGAAGGGACCGTCTCTATATGTTGCCAACTTGTACTTCCCAAGCGCTTAGTACAGTGCTCTGCACACAGAAAGCGCTCAATAAGTACGATTGAATGAATGACTGTCTTCTAGCTGCTCCAGAAAGTTTTGGGTTTTTTTTTTTGTTAAACTGAATTTGTTCAAGCGTTTACTATGTGCCAGGAACTGTACTAAGCGCTGGGGTACAAGATAGATGGGTTGGACACAGTCCCTGGCCCACATGGGACTTACGGTCATAATCTCCATTTTACCAGTGAGGTAACTGAGGCACAGAGAAATGAAGTAACTTGTCCAAAGTCACAAAGCAGACAAGTGGCAGAGTTGGGATTTGAACTCAGGTCCTCGGACTCTCAGGCCCAGGCTCTTTCCGCTAGGCCAGGCTGCTTCTTGTACTGTTCGAAGCGCTTAATACGGTGCTCTGCGCACAGTCAGCACTCAAGAAATATTACTGACTGACTGCTTCTTTGTGCATTCATCACAGAGTCAGCGCTGGCATAATAATAATAATAATAATGGCATTTGTTAAGCGCTTACTATGTGCAAAGCACTGTTCTAAGCGCTGGGGAGGATACAAGGTGATCAAGTTGTCCCATGTGGGGCTCACAGTCAATCCCCATTTTACAGATGAGGGAACTGAGGTACTAAGCGCTTGGGAAGTCCAAGTCGGCAACATAGAGAGACGGTCCCTACCCGACAGTGGGCTCGCGGTCTAGCAGACCGTTGAGGAGAAGAGGATGATCCACAGCGTCGAAGGCAGCGGAGAGGTCGACGAGGATTAGGATTCACTCCAGGAGGAGGCTTAGATGACCAAAATTGCACTCCCTGAAGTTTTCCTGCCAGGACTCAAGGCAGTACTTCCCGGTTGTAGTCCCGTTTAGCTGGGATTTCCTTTCCTTGTCACTTCCTGAAAATGCCACACCTCAGCAATGAGGAAGACCTATTATTCTGCCCTGGGGTTTCTCCTTGAAATACAACCACTGGAGATTTCAAATACTGGAGAGAAAGATGTGATTACCAGCGCAAGAATGTAAACATTCAAGTTATCAATATTCAATCACTAGGATCGTTACTATCTTATCCTAGACCCCCAAGGATCCTTCCAGTTATCATTCCATCTCCCTCCTACCGTGTTTCTCCCAAACTCCAAGCGTGAGTTGGTGACACCCACCATCTCCGGTTCTCTCCTCGATCCCCTCCAATCTGCCTTCCGCCGCTTTTACGCCACAGCATCGGCCCTCTCGAAGGTAACCGCTGACTCTCTTCTTGCCAAATCTGATGGTCTGTACTCTTATAATCTTCCTAGATCCTCCAAACTGCTTTTGACTCACTTCTCGCCCAATCTGATGGTCTGTACTCTATCCTAATCTTCCTAGACCTCTCAGCTGCTTTTAACAACGTATACCACCTCCTTTTCCTTGAAACGTCCTCCAGCCCCGGCTTCACTGACACTCCCGTCTCTCTGCTGCTTCTCAGTTTCTTTTTCCTCTGTCTCCTCCAGTTCTCTCCTCGATCCTCTCCAATCTGTTTTCCTCAGAAACAGCCCCCTCAAAGGTAACCGATGACTTTCTTCTTGCCACGTCTGATGGTTTGTACTCCATCCTAATCTCCCTAGACCATTCCACTACTTTTAACAACGGATACCACCTCCTTTTCCTTGAAATGTCCTCCAGCCCTGGCTTCACCGACACTCCTGTCTCTCTGCTCCTTCTCGGTTTCTTCTTCCCCTGTCTCCTCTCCTCCAGTTCTCTCCTCGATCCCCTCCAATCTGTTTTCCACCACTTTTATGGCACAGAATCGGCCCTCTCGAAGGTAACCGACGACTCTCTTCTTGCCACATCTGATGGTCTGTACTCTATCCTAATCTTCCTAGATCTCTCGACTGCTTTTGACCCTCTTCTTGCCAAATCTGATGGTCTGCACTCCATCCTAATCTTCCTAGACCTCTCAACTGCTTTTAGCAATGTATACCACCTTTTTTTCCTTGAAGCTTCCTCCAACCCCGGCTTCAGTGACACTCCTGTCTCTCTGCTCCTTCTCAGTTTCTTTTTCCTCTGTCTCCTCCAGTTCTCTCCTCGATCCCCTCCAATCTGTTTTCCGCAGAAACAGCCCCCTCAAAGGTAACCGATGACTTTCTTCTTGCCACGTCTGATGGTTTGTACTCCATCCTAATCTTCCTAGACCATTCCACTACTTTTAACAACGTATACCACCTCCTTTTCCTTGAAATGTCCTCCAGCCCTGGCTTCACCGACACTCCTGTCTCTCTGCTCCTTCTCGGTTTCTTTTTCCACTCCTCCAGTTCTCTCCTTGATCCCCTCCAATCTGTTTTCCACCACTTTTATGGCACAGAATCGGCCCTCTCGAAGGTAACCGACGACTCTCTTCTTGCCACATCTGATGGTCTGTACTCTATCCTAATCTTCCTAGATCTCTCGACTGCTTTTGACTCTCTTCTTGCCAATTCTGATGGTCTGCACTCCATCCTAATCTTCCTAGACCTCTCAACTGCTTTTAGCAATGCATACCACCTCTTTTTCCTTGAAGCTTCCTCCAACCCTGGCTTCAGTGACACTCCTGTCTCTCTGCTCCTCAGTTTCTTTTTCCTCTGTCTCCGCCAGTTCTCTCCTCGATCCCCTCCAATCTGTTTTCCACAGAAACGGCCCTTTCAAAGGTAACTGATGACTCTCTTCTTGCCAGATCTGATGGTCTGTGCTCCGTCCTAATCTTCCTAGACCTCGCGACTGCTTTTGACAAGGTATATCACCTTCTTTTCCTTGAAGCTTCCTCCAGCTCCCATGTCACTGACACTCCTGTCTCTCCTGCCCCTTCTCAGTTTCTTTTTCTGGCTCCTTCTCTCCCTTCCACCCTCTGACATCCCTCACGGCTCAGTTCTGAGTCGTCCTTTGGAGAACTCATTCGCTCTCGTGACTTCGGCTAACGTCCCCGCTCCGCCAGTTGTCGGCTTTGTGACTGTGGGCAAGTCACTTCACTTCTCTGGGCCTCAGTTCCCTCATCTCGCAAATGGGGATGAAGACCGTGAGCCCCCCGTGGGACAACCTGATCACCTTGCAACCTCCCCAGTGCTTAGAACGGTGCTTTGCACATAGTAAGCGCTTAATGAATGCCATCGTTATTATTATTATTATTATTATTCTCTGGGCCTCAGTTCCCTCATCTGTCAAATGAGGATTAAGACTGTGAACCCCCCGTGGGACCACCTGATCACCTTGTAACCTCCCCGGCGCTTAGAACAGTGCTTTGCACATAGTAATTGCTTAATAAATGCCATTATTATTATTATTGTATCCCCCTAGTGCTTAGAACAGTGCTTTGCACATGGTAAGCACTTAATAAATGCCATTATTATTATTATTATTATGATTGTATCCCCCCAGTGCTTTGAACAGTGCTTTGCACATGGTAAGCACTTAATAAATGCCATTATTATTATTATTATTATGATTGTATCCCCCCAGTGCTTAGAACAGTGCTTTGCACATGGTAAGCGCTTAACAAATGCCATCATTATTATTATTTTATTATTATTGTTATTATTACCCCAGCCCCCACGGTCCCTTGGAGAAGTTCTGCTAAAGCAGTCAGGGTGGCAAGAAGCCACCCACTTCCTCTAAACCGAGGAAGCTACAGGCTTCTGCGAAAATAAAAAAAAAAAGCCCCAACGAACCCCCAGCGCGGAGACCGTCGGGACCCGCTTGTCTATCACAGCGCGGCGGTCGGGCCCCAGATTCAAATCCAGATCACCAGGTGGACCACAAGCTAGGGACGGAAGGGGAAACCGAGGCCGGAGACGGGGGGGACGTCGAGGGGGCGGCCGCTCGCCGGGACAAGGCCCGGAGGAGGAAGACGGGCCGAGGCGGCACTGGGAGGCCGCAGGCCGGAGCCTGAGGGGTCAGAGGTCACGGGCAGGGGACCCGCCGCCCGAGTTTGGCCCGTCCAACGAGGCCGGCCGCCGCCGCCATGTCCCTGAAGTTGCCCCGGAGCTGGGATTTCAACCTGAGGCTGGAGGCCGCCAAGATAGGTAAGGCCGGACGCGGGAGCGGGGACGGGGGGCGTCCATCCTGGGGGTCTTTTGGGGCACCCGCCTGCCCCAGGACCCCAGAAATCCCCGCCCATCCTCGTCCCTTTTAGACTGTGAGCCCACTGTTGGGTAGGAACCGTCTCTATAGGTTGCCAACTTGTATTCCCAAGCGCTTAGTACGGTGCTCTGCGCACCGTAAGTGCTCAATAAATACGATTGATGATGATGATGATAATAATAATGGCATTTATTAAGCGCTTACTATGTGCAAAGCAATGTTCTAAGCACTGGGGGGATACAAGGTGATCAAGTTGGCCCACGGGGGGCTCACAGACTTAATCCCCATTTTACAGATGAGGAAACTGAGGCCCAGAGAAGTGAAGTGACTTGCCCAAAAGTCACCCAGCTGACAAGTGGCGGAGCCGGGGATTCGAACCCATGACCTCTGACTCCAAAGCCCGGGTTCTTTCCACTGAGCCACGCTGCTTCTCTAATGATGATGATGATGATGATATGTTGCCAACTTGGACTTCCCAAGCGCTTAGTACGGTGCTCTGCGCACAGTAAGCGCTCAATAAATACCGTTGATTGATTGATTGATTGATCCAGACTCTGGATCATACTTGTATATATCTATTCTATTTATTTTATTTTGTTAGTATGTTTGGTTTTGTTCTCTGTCCCCCCATTTTAGACTGTGAGCCCACTGTTGGGTAGGGACTGTCTCTAGATGTTGCCAATTTGTACTTCCCAAGCGCTTAGTACAGTGCTCTGCACATAGTAAGCGCTCAACAAATACGATTGATGATGATGATGATGGAAAAGTCCAGGCCTTCGAACCGGGGCCTTTGGGAAAGATAATATTCCCAAAGCCCCTTGTTGAGTAGGGACCGTCTCTGTGTGTTGCCGACTCGTACTTTCCAAGCGCTTAGTACAGTGCTCTGCACACAGTAAGCGCTCAAGAAATACGATTGAATGAATGAATACGATTGAATGAATGAATGAATGTGCCGAGAACGAAGCAGCGTGGCTCAGTGGAAAGAGCCCGGGCTTTGGGGTCAGAGGTCAACGGGTTCAAATCCCGTCTCCGCCAACTGTCAGCTGTGTGACTTTGGGTAAGTCACTTCACTTCTCTGTGCCTCAGTGACCTCATCTGGAAAATGGGGATGAAGACTGTGAGCCCCCTGTGGGACAACCTGATCACCTTGTAACCTCCCCAGCGCTTAGAACAGTGCTTTGCACATAGTAAGCACTTAACAAATGCCATTATTATTATTATTATTATTATTATTATTATTATTATTCTAAGTGCTGGGGGTGGTACGAGGTCATCGGGTCGCCCCACGTGGGGCTCGCGGTCTTCACCCCCATTTTACAGATGGGGGAACTGAGGCCCAGAGAAGTCAGGTAGCTCGCCCAAGGTCCCACGGCAGACGAGTGGCCGAGCTGAGATTAGAAGCAGTGTGGCTCAGTGGAAAGAGCCCGGGTTTTGGAGTCAGAGGTCACGGGTTCAAATCCCCACTCTGCCAATTGTCAGCTGGGTGACTTTGGGCAAGTCACTTCACTTCTCTGGGCCTCAGTTCCCTCATCTGGAAAATGGGGATTAAGACTGTGAGCCCCACATGGGACAACCTGATCACCTTGTAACCTCCGCAGTGCTTAGAACAGTGCTTGGCACATAGTAAGTGCTTAATAAATGCTATTATTATTATTATTATTATTATTATTATTATTATTATTAGAACTTGGGTCTTTGGGATTCCTAGGCCCGGGTTCTAGCCGCGAAGCCACGTTGCTGATAATTGCTGTGGCATTGGTTACTACGTCCCTGGCACTGTAATAAGAAGAATTGTGGTATCTGGTAAGTGCTGAGGAGGTGCCCGGCACTGTAGTAAGCGCTGGGGTGGATATCATCATCATCATCATCAATCGTATTTATTGAGCGCTTACTATGTGCAGAGCACTGGACTAAGCGCTTGGGAAGTACAAATTGGCAACATCTAGAGACGGTCCCTACCCAACAGTGGGCTCACAGTCTAAAAGGGGGAGACAGGGAACAAAACCAAACATACTCACAAAATAAAATAAATAGAATAGATATGTACAAGCAAAATAAATAAATAAATAAATAGAGTAATAAATATGTACAATCATATATACATATATACAGGTGCTGTGGGGAAGGGAAGGAGGTAAGATGGGGGGATGGAGAGGGGGACGAGGGGGAGAGGAAGGAATGAAATCATCAATCAATCAATCAATCAATCATATTTATTGAGCGCTTACTATGTGCAGAGCACTGTACTAAGCGCTTGGGAAGTACAAATTGGCAACATATAGAGACAGTCCCTACCCAACATTGGGCTCACAGTCTAAAAGAGTCTTCATCCCCATTTTACAGATGAGGGAACTGAGGCCCAGAGAAGTGAAGTGACTTGCCCAAAGTCACACAGCTGACAAGTGGCGGAGCCGGGATTGGAACCCATGACCTCTGACTCCAAAGCCCGGGCTCTTTTCCACTGAGCCACGCTCATCGGGTCGGACACAATCCCTGTCCTGCATAGGGTGACCGGTCTCCACCCCCCTTTTACAGATGAGGGAACTGAGGCCCGGAGAAGTGAAGTGACATGACCAAGGTAACACAGCAGACGAGCGGCGGAGCCGGGATTAGAACCCGGGTCCTTCTGACTCTCAGGCCCGGGCTCTAACCACTAGGCCACACTGCTTCTCATTCCCACCACCCCCGGCCTTGGTCCTCTGACTGTCCCCCTCTCCCGCCCCATATTTGGATCCACTCAATAATAATAATAATAATAATGGTATTTGTTAAGCGCTTACTATGTGCAAAGCACTGTTCTAAGCGCTGGGGGAATACAAGGTGATCAGGTGGTCCCACAGGGGAGCTCACGGTCTTAATCCCCATTTTACAGATGAGGGAACTGAGGCCCAGAGAAGTGAAGTGACTTGCCCAAAGTCACACAGCTGACAATTGGCAGAGCTGGGATTTGAACCCATGACCTCTGACTCCAAAGCCCGGCTCTTTCCACTGAGCCACGCTGCTTCTCAATCCATTCATTCACCTACTCTTAGTCCTATCTCATTAATTAATCAATCAATTAATTAATTAATTGATTAATTAATTCATTCATCCAATCGTATTTATTGAGCGCTTGCCATTTGCAGAGCACTGTAAAGAGAAGCAGTGTGGCTTAGTGGAAAGAGCCCGGGCTTGGGAGTCAGAGGACCTGGGTTCTAATCCCGACTCCGCCACGTGTCTGCTGGGTGACCTTGGGAGAGTCACTTCACTTCACAGGGAAGCAGCGTGGCTCAGTGGAAAGAGCCCGGGCTTTGGAGTCAGGGGTCATGGGTTCCAATCCCGGCTCCGCCCATTGTCAGCTGTGGGACACTGGGCAAGTCACTTCACTTCTCTGGGCCTCAGTGACCTCATCTGTAAAATGGGGATGAAGACTGTGAGCCTCCCATGGGACAACCTGATCACCTTGTAACCTCCCCAGCGCTCAGAACAGTGCTTTGCACATAGTAAGCACTTAATAAATGCCATTATTATTATTATTTCTCCTAGTCCTACCTTATTAATTAATTAATTAATTCATCCAATTGTATTTATTGAGCACTTACTGTATGCAGAGCACTGTACAGAGAAGCAGCACGGCTTAGTGGAAAGAGCCCAGGCTTGGGAGTCAGAGGACCTGAGTTCTAATCCCAACTTCGCCATGTGTCTGCTGAGTGACCTTGGGAGAGTCACTTCACTTCTCTGGGCCTCAGTTCCCTCATCTGTAAAATGGGGATTGAGACTGTGAGCCCCCCGTGGGACAACCTGATCACCTTGTAACCTCCCCAGCGCTTAGAACAGTGCTTTGCACATCGTTAGCGCTTAATAAATGCCATCATTATTATTCTCCGGGCCTCAGTTTCCTCATCTGTAAGATGGGGATTGAGACTGTGAGCCCCACGTGGGACAACCTGATCACCTTGTATCTCCCCCAGCGCTCAGAGCAGGGCTTGGCACATAGCAAGCGCTTAACAAATACCACAATTATGATTATTAATGGTTATTATTAATAATAACTGCGGTATCTGTTAAGCGCTTACTATGTGCCGGGCACTGTGCTAAGCGCTGGGGTGGATCCAAGCGAATCGGGTTGGACCCAGTCCCTGTCCCCCGTGGGGCTCACAGTCTCCATCCCCATGTACTTGTACTTTCCAAGCGCCTAGTCCAGTGCTCTGCACACAGTAAGCGCTCAATAAATACGATTGAATGAATGAATGAATAATATTAATGATAATGATGGTATCTGTTAAGTGCTTAATAATAATAATAATCAATCACAATCACAATCAATCACAATCAATCATTGATCAATCAATCAATCAATGACATTTGTTAAGCTTAATAATAATAATAATGATAGCATTTGTTAAGCGCTTACTACTACTCCTATTAATAATAATGATGGCATTTGTTAAGCGCTTACTACGCGCTAAGCACCGTTCTAAGCACTGGGGGGGTGATACAAAGTGATCAGGTTGTCCCACGGGGGGCTCACAGTCTCCATCCCCATTTTCCAGATGAGGGAACTGAGGCCCAGAGAAGTGAAGTGACTTACCCAAAGTCACCCAGCAGACAAGTGGCGGGGTCAGGATTAGAACCCAGGACCTTCTGACTCCCAGGGCCGGGCTCTAGCCACTAGGGCGTGCATAAGCTGGTTGTGGGCAGGGAATGTGTCCTTTTATTGCTGCACTGTACTTTTCCAAGCGCTTAGTACAGTGCTGTACCCGCAGTAAGCGCTCCATAAATAGTACATATTTATTACTCTATTTATTTATTTTATTTGCACATATCTCTTCTATTTATTTTATTTTGTTAGTATGTTTGGTTTTGTTCTCTGTCTCCCCCTTTTAGACTGTGAGCCCACTGTTGGGTAGGGACTGTCTCTAGATGTTGCCAATTTGTACTTCCCAAGCGCTTAGTCCAGTGCTCTGCACATAGTAAGCGCTCAATAAATACGATTGATTGATTGATTGATTGATTGATTGACTGCCTGCCTGGGGTGGGGGTGGGGTGGGGGGGGGAAGGGTCCGGCAGTGTCGCGCTGCGGCCACCAGGGGCCGCTGTCGCCGCATTTCTGGTTTTAACCCCTTCCTTCGATCGTCCTGCCGCCTTAAACCGGCCTCGTCTCATTCATTCATTCATTCATTCATCCATCCACTCACTCACTCACTCATTCATTCATCCATCCATCCACTTGCTCACTCATTCATTCATTCAACCATCCATCCATCCACTTACTCACTCAATCAATCAATCGTATTTATTGAGCGCTTACTGTGTGCAGAGCACTGGACTAAGCGGGTGGGAAGTACAAGTTGGCAACATATAGAGATGGTCCCTACCCAACAGTGGGCTCACAGTCTAAAACTCACTCACTCACTCATTCATCCATCCATCCACTTACTCACTCACTCACTCACTCATTCATTCATCCATCCATCCACTTACTCACTCACTCACTCATTCATTCATCCATCCATCCAACCATTCATTCACTTACTCACTCACTCATTCATCCATCCATCCATCCAACCATTCATTCACTTACTCACTCATTCATCCATCCATCCATCCATCCAACCATTCACTCACTCACTCACACTCACTCACTCACTCACTCATTCACTCACTCATTCATTCATTCATCCATCCATCCATCCAACCATTCATTCACTCACTCACTCATTCATTCATTCATTCATTCTCTGTCTCTTCTCTGTCTTCCCCTTCTAGACTGTGAGCCCGCTTTTGAGTAGGGACCGTCTCTATATTTTGCCAACTTGTACTTCCCAAGTGCTTAGTACAGTGCTCTGCACACAGTAAGCATTCAATAAATACAATTGAATGAATGAATGAATTCATCCTTCCCTCTAGACTGCGAGCCCTTTGTTGGGTAAGTACCGTCTCTAGATGTTGCCAATTTGTACTTCCCAAGCGCTTAGTACAGTGTTCTGCACACAGTAAGCGCTCAATAAATACACTTGAATGAATGAATGAATTCATCCATGCATTCATCCACTTACTCACTCATTCACTCACTCACTCACCCCCCTGCCTTACCTCCTTTCCCTCCCCACAGCACCTGTATATATGTTTGTACAGATTTATTACTCTATTTTACTTGTACAGATTTACTATTCTATTTATTTTATTTTGTTAATGATGTGCATCTAGCTTTACTTCTATTTATTGTGACGACACCTGTCCACATGTTTTGTTTTGTGTCTGTCTCCCCCTTCTAATAATAACAATAATAATAATGATGGCATTTATTAAGCGCTTACTACGTGCAAAACACTGTACTAAGCGCTGGGGAGGTTACAAGCTGATCAGGTTGTCCCATGGGGGGGCTCACAGTCTTAATCCCCATTTTCCAGATGAGGGACCTGAGGCCCAGAGAAGTGAAGTGACTCGCCCAAAGTCACACAGCTGACAATTGGTGGTGTCGGGATTTGAACCCGTGACCTCTGACTCCAAACCCCGGGCTCTTTCCACTGCACCACACTGCTTCTGCTTCTAGATTGTGAGCCCGTTGTTGGGTAGGGACCGTCTCTCTATGTTGCCAGCTTGTACTTCCCAAGCGCTTAGTCCAGTGCTCTGCACACAGAAAGCGCTCAGTAAATACGATTGAATGAACGATTGAATGAATTAATTCATCCATCCATCCTTCCACTTACTCACTCATTCGTTCATTCATCCGTTCATGCATCCGTTCATGCATCCATCCATCCATCCATCAATCCATCCATCCATCCATCCATCCATCCATCCATTCATTCATTCATATATTCATTCATTCATTCATATATTCATTCATTCATTCATTTGTATTTCCCCCCACACATCTGCCAAACTAGCTCTCTTCCCCGCTTCAAAGCCCCCTACTAGACTATGAGCCCGCTGTTGGGTAGGGCCCGTCTCTCGATGTTACCAACTTTTACTTCCCAAGCGCTTAGTCCAGTGCTCTGCACACAGGAAGCGCTCAATAAATACGACTGAATGAACGATTGAATGAATTAATTCATCCATCCTTCCACTTACTCACTCACTCATTCATTCATTCGTTCATTCATCCATCCGTTCATCCATCCGTCCATCCATCCATCCATCCATCCATCCATCCATCCATTCATTCATTCATATATTCATTCATTCATTCATTTGTATTTCCCCCCACACATCCGCCAAACTAGCTCTCTTCCCCCCTTCAAAGCCCCCTACTAGACTGTGAGCCCGCTGTTGGGTAGGGACCGTCTCTATATTTTCCAACTTGTACTTCCCAAGCGCTTAGTACAGTGCTCTGCACCCAGTAAGCGCTCAATAAATACGATTGAATGAATGAATGAGAGCTCACCTCCTCCTGGAGGCCTTCCCACACTGAGCCCCCCTTTTCCTCTCCTCCTCCCTTCCCCATCGCTCCGACTCCCTCCCTTTGCCCTACATCCTTCCCCTCCCCACGGCACTTATGTATATTCATATCTATTTATTACTCTATTTTATTAATGATGTGTATATAGCTATAATTCTATTTATTCTGATGGCATTGACCCCTGTCTACTTGTTTTGTTCTGTTGTCTATCTAGACTGTGAGCCCGTTGTTGGGTAGGGACCGTCTCTATATGTACTTCCCAAGCGCTTAGTACAGTGCTCTGCACACGGTAAGCGCTCAATAAATACGATTGATGATGATGATATTGAGCGCTCGATTGAATGAACTGAATGAATATTTATTGAGCGCTTACCGTGTGCAGAGCACTGTACTTAGCGCTCGGAAGTACAATTCAGCAACAGAGACAATCCCCACCATTCAATTTATTCAATTATATTGAATTATATTGTTGCCAACTTGTACTTCCCAAGCGCTTAGTACAGTGCTCTGCACACAGTAAGCGCTCAATAAATACGATTGATGATGATGATATTGAGCGCTTAACGTGTGCAGAGCCCTGTTCTAAGCACTTGGGAAAGTACAATATAATAATAATGATAATAATAATAATAATGGTATTTGTTACGCGCTTACTCTGTGCCAGGCACTGTACTAAGCGCTGAGGTGGATACAAGCAAACTGGATGCCCAGCCCCTGTCCCAAATGGGGCTCACAGTCTCAATCCCCATTTTACAGATGAGGCAGCTGAGGCTCAGAGAAGTGAAGTGACTTGCTCAAGGTCACGGAGCAGACAGAGTGGCGGAGGCAGGATTAGAACCCACGACCCTCCAACTCCCAGGCCCGGGCTCTGTCCTAAACAGTGACAGTCCCTGCCCACAACGAGCTCAAAGTCTCCGACGCTGCTTTCACTAAGGCCATCTTGATCGCCAATCAATCAATCAGTCATATTTATTGGGCACTTATAGTGCGAGGGGCACTGTACTGAGCGCTTGGGAGAGGACGACAGAACAATACACCGACATTCCCTGCCCACAGTGAGCTGACAGTCTAGAAAGATATTAAAATGAATGACTTCATCATCATCAATCGTATTTATTGAGCACTTACTATGTGCAGAGCACTGTACTAAGCGCTTGGGAAGTACAAATTGGCAACATATAGAGACAGTCCCTACCCAACAGTGGGCTCACATTCATTCATTTATTTATTCATTCAGTTGTATTTACTGAGCCCTTACTCCGCGCTTTGATTAAATATGATTGAATGACTGAATGAATAAAAGTGTGCAGAGCACTGTACTAAGCGCTTGGGAAAGTACAAGACAACAATTCAGCAGTCACATTCCCCGCTCACAGCGAGCTTACAGTCCGGGGTTGGGGGGAGACACAGGACTAGAAATAAATAAATGATGGATATTGACGTCCATTTCTTCATTGAATTGTATTTATTGAGCACTTACTGTGTGCAGAGCACTGTACTAAGCGCTTGGGAAAGTACAAGACAACAATTCAGCAGTCACATTCCCTGCTCACAGCGAGCTTACAGTCCGGGGTTGGGGGGAGACACAGGAATAGAAATAAATAAATGATGGATATTGACATTCATTTGTTCATTGAATTGGAGTTATTGAGCACTTACTGTGTGCAGAGCACTGTACTGAGCGCTTGGGAAGTACAAGTCGGCAACATAATAGGTGCTGTGGGGCTGGGAGGGGCGGATGAATAAAAGGAGCAAGTCAGGGCGACGCAGAAGAGGGTGGGAGGAGGCGAAAGGGGGTAATCAGTGCTATTTATTGAGCACTTACTGTGTGTGGAGCCCTGTGCTAAACGCTCAGGAGAGAACAATACAACAGTGTTGGTAGAAATGTTCCCTGTTCCCAGTGAGCTTTGAGTCTCCACAGCATTCATTCATTCAATCAATCGTATTTATTGAGTGCTCACTGTGTGCAGAGCACTGGATTAATAATAATAATGATGACGATGGTATTTGTTAAGCGCTTTCTATGTGCCAAGCACTGTTCTAAGCGCTGGCACTGTTCTAAGCGCTGGCCCTGTTGCAATTTGGCAACAGATGGATATACAGCGTGGCTCAGTGGAAAGAGCCCGGGCTTTGGAGTCGGAGGTCATGGGTTCAAATCCCGGCTCCACCAACTGTCAGCTGTGTGACTTTGGGCAGGTCACTTCACTTCTCTGGGCCTCAGTTCCCTCATCTGTAAAATGGGGATGAAGACTGTGAGCCCCCCATGGGACAACCTGATCACACTGTTTCCTCCCCAGCGCTTAGAACAGTGCTTTGCGCATAGTAAACGCTTAATAAATGCCATCATTATTATTATTATTATCCCTTTGTCCTGTCCCCAAGGAGTCTCATCCCATGAATTGAGCATGGCTCAGTGGTAAGAGCAGGGGCTTTGGAGTCAGAGGTCACAGGTTCAAATCCCGGCTCCTCCAATTGTCAGCTGTGTGACTTTGGCCAAGTCACTTAGCTTCTCTGGGCCTCAGTGACCTCATCTGTAAAATGGGGATTAATAATAATGGCATTTATTAAGCGCTTACGATGTGCAAAGCACTGTTGATTAAGACTGTGAGCCCCCCATGGGACAACCTGATCACCTTGTATCTACCCCAGCACTTGGAACAGTGCTTTGCACATAGTAAGCGCTTAATAAATGCCATTATTATTATTATTATTATTATTATTATTATTATTATTATTATTATTAATTGAGGCCCTGGGGCTACTGGGGGAGGGTCCGGAAAGCCAAACTCTGCCCCTGCCCCTCTGGGCCAATTCTGCCCATTCTCTGGCCGGGCATTTCTGCCTTTGACCGGCCAGGCCCTGCTTTGATGGCATTTGGGGATGTGATAGACGGTCTGCAGGAGGCAGGGGGAAGGGGAAGGAAAGACACGAGGAGGAGGAGGAGGAGGAGGAGGAAAAAAGACAGGTCTTATGAGGAGGGCAGGCTTCAGGAGGAGGGGGAGGAAGGACAGTCTTCTGGAGGTAGGAGAGGTCTTAGGGGGAAGGATAGGCCTCAGGAGGAGGAGAAGGAGGAAGGGCAGGCCTCAGGAGTAGAAGGAAGGGCAGGATGCAGGAGGAAGAGGAGGAGGAGGAAGGACAGGCTGCAGGAGGAGGAGGAGGAAGAGGAGGAGGAAGAAGAGGAGGAGGAAGGGCAGGCCTGAGAAAGAGGAGGAGGAGGAGGAGGAGGAGGAGGAGGAGGAAGGGCAGGCCTCAGCAGGAGGAGGAGAGTGAGGGGACAGGCGGGCTGCAGGAGGAGAAGGAGGAGGAAGAAGAGGAGGAGGAGGAGGAGGAAGGGCAGGACAGAGGAGGAGGAGGAGGAGGAGGAGGAGGAGGAGGAAGAGCAGGCCTCAAGAGGAGGAGAAGGAGGAGGAGGAGAAGGAGGAGGAGGAGGGCAGGCCTGAGGAGGAGGAGCAGGAGGAGCAGGAGGAGGAGGAGGAGGAGGAGGAGGAGGAGGAGGAGGAGAAGAGGAGGAGGAAGAGTAGGCCTCAGAGGAGGAGGGAGGAGGGGGAAGTGCAGGCCTCAGGAGGAGGAGGAGGGGGAAGGGCAGGCCTGAGGAGGAGGAGGAAGAGCAGGCCTCAGGAGGAGGAGGAGGAGGAAGAGGAGGAGGAGGAGGGGGAAGAGGAGGGGGAAGAGGAGGGGGAAGAGGAGGAGGAGGAGGAGGAGAAGGAGGAAGAGGAAGAGTAGGTCTCAGAGGAGGAGGAGAAGGAGGAGGAAGAGGAGGAGGAGGAGGGGGGGGGAAGGGCAGGCCTGAGGAGGAGGAGGAGGAAGAGCAGGCCTCAGGAGGAGGAGGAGGAGGGAGAGGAGGAGGAGAAGGAAGAAGAGGAAGAGTAGGTCTCAGAGGAGGAGGAAAAGGAGGAGGAAGAGGAGGAGGAGAGGGGGGAAGGGCAGGCCTGAGGAGGAGGAGGAAGAGTAGGCCTCAGGAGGAGCAGGAGGAGGAGGAGGAGGAGGGGGAAGGGCAGGCCTGAGGAGGAGGAGGAGGAAGAGCAGGCCTCAGGAGGAGCAGGAGGAGGAGGGGGGAGGAGGAAGTGCAGGCCTCAGGAGGAGGAGGAGGGGGAGGAGGAGGAAGAGTAGGCTTCAGGAGGAGGAGGAGGAGGAAGAGCAGGCCTCAGGAGGAGCAGGAGGAGGGGGAGGAGGGGGAGGAGGAGGAAGTGCAGGCCTCAGGAGGAGGGGGAGGTGGAGGAGGAAGAGGGGGAGGTGGAGGAGGAGGGGGAGGAAGTGTAGGCCGGCTGGTCCAGAAGCATCTGATTGCCGTCAGCTTCCTGTTCCGCAGCGCCCGCCCGGGCAGACGGGGCTGGCTGAAATGCTGCAACGGAGGGAAACACCCACACACCCACACACACCCACACCCCCCCACACCCCCCCACCCCCCCCCAATACACACGTTCGCACACACACCCTCCCCTCCTTCTCCCAGCTCCAAGTTCCTCCCCAGGGCCGCTCCTCGAACCCCAGGCCCTGTGCCAAATGAGGCTCATTCATTCATTCATTCAATCGTATTGATTGAGCGCTCACTGTGTGCAGAGCACTGGACTAAGCGCTTGGGAAGTCCAAGTCGGCAACAGAGAGAGACGGTCCCTACCCAACAACGGGCTCACAGGCCAGAAGGCAGAAACGCTGGCCATGGATGTAATTGTATTGATTCATATTGATGCTATTGATGCCTGATATGATTGATTGATTGATTGATTGATTGATGATTTGTTTTGTTGTCTGTCTCCCCCTTCTAGACTGTGAGCCCACTGTGGGCAGGGATTGTCTCTCTCTGTGGCCGAATTGTACTTCCCAAGCGCTTAGTCCAGTGCTCTGCACACAGTAAGCGCTCAATAGATACGATTGAATGAATGAATGAATTAATGTAAATAGCGTGGAGAAGCAGCGTGGCTCAGTGGAAAGAACCCCGGCTTGGGAGTCAGAAGTCATGGGTTCTAATCCGGGCCCCGCTGCTTGTCAGCTGTGTGACTTTAGGCAAGTTGCTTCACTTCTCTGGGCCTCAGTTCCCTCATCTGGAAAATGGGGTTGAAGACTGTGAGCCCCACGGGGGACAACCTGATCACCTTGTATCTGCCACTTGTCAGCTGTGTGACTTTGGGCAAGTCACTTAACTTCTCTGGGCCTCAGTTACCACATCTGGAAAATGGGGATGAAGACTGTGAGCCCCCCGTGGGACAACCCGATCACCTTGTAACCTCCTCAGCGCTTAGAATAGTGCTTTGCACATAGTAAACACTTAATAAATGCCACCATTATTACTATTATTATTCTCTGGGCCTCAGTTACCCCATCTGGAAAATGGGGATGAAGACTGTGAGCCCCCCGTGGGACAACCTGATCACCTTGTATCTGCCACTTGTCAGCTGTGCGACTTTGGGCAAGTCACTTAACTTCTCTGGGCCTCAGTTACCACATCTGGGAAATGGGGATGAAGACTGTGAGCCCCCCGTGGGACAACCCGATCACCTTGTAACCTCCCCAGCGCTTAGAACAGCGCTTTGCACATAGTAAGTGCTTAATAAATGCCATCATTAGTATTATTATTACCCCAGCGCTTAGAACAGCGCTTTGCACATAGTAAGTGCTTAATAAATGCCATCATTAGTATTATTATTAGCCCAGCACTTAGAACAGCGCTTTGCACACAGTAAGTGCTTAATAAATGCCATCATCATTATTATTATTACCCCAGCGCTTAGAACAGTGTTTGGCACATAGTAAGCACTTAACAAATACCATCATTATTAGTAGTAGTAGTAGTATTCTAGAGCCCAGAAGTTCAAGGGTTCCAATTTTGACTCCGCCACTTGCCTGCTGTGTGACCTTGGACAAGTCACTTTATTTCCTCAGCTGGAAAATGGGGATTGAGACCTGTATATATGTACATATGTTTGTACATATTTATTACTCTATTTATTTATTTATTTATTTTACTTGTACATATCTATTCTATTTATCTTATTTTGTTAGTATGTTTGGTTTTGTTCTCTGTCTCCCCCTTTTAGACTGTGAGCCCACTGTTGGGTAGGGACTGTCTCTATATGTTGCCAATTTGTACTTCCCAAGCGCTTAGTACAGTGCTCTGCACATAGTAAGCGCTCAATAAATGCGATTGATGATGATGATGAGTAAGCGCTTAACAAATACCATCATTATTATTAGTAGTAGTATTCTAGAGCCCAGACGGTCAAGTGTTCCAATTTTGACTCCGCCACTTGTCTGCTGTGTGACCTTGGACAAGTCACTTCATTTCCTCAGCTGGAAAATGGGGATTGAGACCTGTATATATGTACATATGTTTGTACATATTTGTTACTCTATTTATTTATTTATTTATTTATCTTGTACATATCTATTCTATTTATTTTATTTTGTTAGTTTGGTTTTGTTCTCTGTCTCCCCCTTTTAGACTGTGAGCCCACTGTTGGGTAGGGACCGTCTCTCTATGTTGCCAACTTGGACTTCCCAAAGCGCTTAGTACAGTGCTCTGCCCACAGTAAGCACTCAATAAATACGATTGATGATGATGATTGAGACTGTGAGCCCCTGGGGGGGGACAGGGACTGTGTCCAACCCGATTTGCTTGGATCCATCCCAGCACTCAGTACAGCGCCCGGCACATAGTAAGCACTTAACAAATCTCTTAACAAAGCACAAAAGAATCTCCAGTGGCTACCAATCAACCTGCGCATCAGGCAGAAACTCCTCACCCTGGGCTTCCAGGCTGTCCATCCCCTGGCCCCCTCCTCCCTCCCGTCCCTTCTCTCCTTGTCCATCCCATCCCGCACCCTCCGCTCCTCTGCCACCGCTAATCTCCTCCCCGTTAGGCCTCGTTCTCGCCTGTCCCACCATCGTCCCCCGGCCCACGTCCTCCCCTGGGCCTGGAATGCCCTCCCTCTGCCCATCATCATCATCAATCGTATTTATTGAGCGCTTACTGTGTGCAGAGCACTGTACTAAGCGCTTGGGAAGTACAAGTTGGCAACATATAGAGACGGTCCCTACCCAACAGTGGGCTCACAGTCTAAAAGGGAGCTCGCTCTCTTCCTCCCTTCGAGGCCCTACTGAGAGCTCACCTCCTCCAGGAGGCCTTCCCACACTCAGCCCCTTCCTTCCTCTCCCCCTCGTCCCCCTCTCCACCCCCCCCATCTTGCCTCCTTCCCTTCCCCACAGCACCTGTATATATGTTTGTACATATTTATTACTCTATTTATTTATTTTACTTGTACCTATCTATTCTATTTATTTTATTTTGTTAGTATGTTTGGTTTTGTTCTCCGTCTCCCCCTTCTAGACTGTGAGCCCACTGTTGGGTAGGGACTGTCTCTATATGTTGCCAACTTGGACTTCCCAAGCGCTTAGTACAGTGCTCTGCACACAGTAAGTGCTCAATAAATACGATTGATTGATTGATTGATAAGTGCCGGAGCCTGTGGAAAAAGCACGGACTTTGGAGTCGGAGGTCAAGAGTTCAAATCCCGGATTCCCTCATCTGTAAAATGGGGATGAAGACTGTGAGCCCCAAGGGGGACAACCTGATCACCTTGTATCTCCCCCAGCGCTTACGACGGAGATTGGCACCTAGTAAGTGCTAAACAATGCCATTAAAAAAAAAAGGTAGCATCCCCATTCCACAGGTGAAGAAACTGAGGCTCAGAGAATGGGCTCCGTTCACTTTCATTCATTCATTCATTCAATGGTATTTATTGAGCGCTTACTGTGTGCAGAGCACTGGACTAAGCGCTTGGGAAGTACAAGTTGGCAACATCTAGAGACGGTCCCTACCCAACCGTGGGATCACAGTCTAAAAGGGGAAGACAGGCAACGAAACAAAACATATTAACAAAATAAAATAAATAGAATAAATATGTACAAATAAAATAAATAAATAGAGTAATAAACCCATTCCCCATCCACAATGAGCTGACAGTCCAGAGGCGGAGACAGGCATTAATACAATTAACAATTAACTAATTAATACAATTAGTACAGTGCCAAGCGCTTAGTACAGTGCTCTGCACACAGTAAGCGCTCAATAAATACGATTGATTGATTAATAGAAATAAATGAGATTACAGATATGGACATAAGTGCCGTGGGCCTCTACAGGCCTCGAGATGGTAAGCTCCTCGTGGGAGGGGAACGTGTCTGCTTATTGTTGTATTGTCCTCTCCCAAGCGCTTAGTACAGTGCTCTGCACACGGTAAGCGCTCAACAAATACGACTGAATGAGTGAATAAATTAGGTAGCCCTTGGAGGGGTGTGGAGACGTGGACTGAGCTTGGTTGAGAAAAATAATCAATCGATCCAACGATTGTATTTATTGAGCGCTTACTGTGGGCAGAACACTGTACTAAGCGCTTGGGAGAGGAGAGTATAAAAATATAAAAGACCCATTCCCCATCCATTCATTCATTCAATCGTATTTATTGAGCGCTGACTGTGTGCAGAGCACTGTACTAAGCGCTTGGGAAGTACAACTTGGCAACATATAGAGACGGTCTCTACCCAACAGTGGGCTCACAGTCTAGAAGTCCCCACGTGGGACAACTTGATCCCATTGTATCCCCCCAGCGCTTAGAACAGTGCTTTGCACATAGTAAGCACCTAACAAATGCCACCATTATTCGAGAAGCAGCATGGCTCAGTGGTAAGAGCACGGGCTTTGGAGCCAGAGGTCATGGGTTCGAATCCCGGCTCCGCCACGTCTGCACTGTGACCTTGGGCAAGTCACGTAACTTCTCTGAGCCTCAGTTACCTCATCTGTAAAATGGGGATTGACAGTGAGCCCCACACGGGACAACCTGATCGCCTTGTATCCCCCAGCGCTTAGAACAGTGCTTTGCACATAGTAAGTGCTTAATCAATCAATCAATCATATTTATTGAGCGCTTACTGTGTGCAGAGCACTGTACTAAGCGCTTGGGAAGTCCAAGTTGGAAACATATAGAGACAGTCCCTACCCAACAGTGGGCTCACAGTCTAGAAGGGGGAGACAGAACAAAACCAAACATATTAACAAAATAATCAAACAATCAATCGTATTTATTGAGCACTTA
Organism: Tachyglossus aculeatus; assembly: GCF_015852505.1. Lineage (NCBI taxonomy): Eukaryota > Metazoa > Chordata > Mammalia > Monotremata > Tachyglossidae > Tachyglossus > Tachyglossus aculeatus. The sequence continues at coordinate 6,425,691 of NC_052070.1, forward strand.
CTGTGTGCAGAGCACTGTACTGAGCGCTTGGGAAGTCCAAGTTGGCAATATATAGAGACAGTCCCTACCCAACAGTGGGCTCACAGTCTAAAAGATAAAGATAAGCCAAAATACTGGCTTAACAAATGCCATTATTATTGTTGGTTGTCTTGTGTGGATCTCCCATCCTCGTGTCTCTCCCCACTTCAATCCATACTTCATGCTGCTGCCCGGATTGTCTTTGTCCAGAAACGCTCTGGGCATGTTACTCCCCTCCTCAGTGGTAAGAGCCCGGGCTTTGGAGTCAGAGGTCATGGGTTCGAATCCCAACTCCGCCACATGTCTGCTGTGTGACCTTGGGCAAGTCGCTTAACTTCTCTGAGCCTCAGTTACCTCATCTGTAAAAATGGGGATTAAGACTGTGAGCCCCACGTGGGACAACTTGATCACCTTGTATCCCCCCCAGCGCTTAAAGCAGTGCTCTGCACATAGTAAGCGCTTAATGAATGCCATCATTATTATTATTATTGTACTTCCCAAGCGCTTAGTCCAGTGCCCTGCACACAGTCAGCACTCAATAAATAAGTACGATTGAATCCTGGAAGTCCAAGTTGGCAACTTATAGAGACAGTCCCTACCCGACAGTGGGCTCACAGTCTAGAAGGGGGAGACAGAGAACAAAACCAAACATATGAACAAAATAATGGCTTAATAAATACCATTATTATTGTCGGTTGTCTTGTACTTCCCAAGCGCTTAGTCCAGTGCCCTGCACACAGTCAGCGCTCAATAGATAAGTATGATTGAATCCTGGAGGTCCAAGTTGACAACATTATAGAGCCGGTCCCTTGAATCCTCCCCCCCGGGCCGGCTCCGGGGGCCGGCGAGCGAAGCTTTCTTTCCTCCTTCCCCGTCACACTTTGGACGCCCACGCAGGGAAACGGAAGCCCAGTTTGTGTGTCAGATACTGCAGCCACTTCCTTTCGAAGTCTGCGGCTGCTTCCCGCCGAGGCCTCGCGCCCGGCCGGCCGGCCGCGGTCCCCGTAGGCCCGAAGGCCCGGTTCCTCGGGCGAGGCCCGGTCGCCACCCATGTCCGTGAGCCAGCCCGGGTCCCTTTTCCCGTCCGCAGCCCGGTCGAGGAGCGTGATGAGCGGGGAGCCCGTGACCCCCGGGTCCCCGCCGTCGGCCGGGCCGGCCACCCAGGACAGGCCCCTGAAGATCGGCTGGCTGAAGAAGCAGCGCTCCATCGTGAAGAACTGGCAGCAGCGCTACTTTGTGCTGAAGGGGAGGCAGCTCTTCTACTACAAAGATGAAGAGGAGGCCAAACCCCAGGTAACCCCCACCCCAAACCTCCCTCCATCCATCAATCAATCAATCAATCAATATGGAGCGCTGACTGTGTGCGGAGCACTGCACTAAGTGCTTGGGCAGTCCAAGTTGGCAACATCTAGAGACGGTCCCTAACAATCAATCAATCAATCGTATTTATGGAGCGCTGACTGTGTGCGGAGCACTGGTCTAAGCGCTTGGGAAGTCCAAGTTGGTGACATCTAGAGACGGTCCCTACTCAATCAATCAATCAATCGTATTTATTGAGCGCTGACTGTGTGCAGAGCACTGGATTAAGCGCTTGGGAAGTCCAAGTTGGCGGCATCTAGAGACGGTCCCTACCAAACAATCAATCAATCAATCGTATTTATTGAGCACTGACTGTGTGCGGAGCACTGGACTAAGCGCTTGGGAAGTCCAAGTTGGCGGCATCTAGAGACGGTCCCTACCCAACAATCAATCAATCAATCAATCGTATTTATGGAGCGCTGACTGTGTGCAGAGCACTGGACTAAGCGCTTGGGAAGTCCAAGTTGGCAACATCTAGAGACAGTCCCTAACAAACAATCAATTAATCAATCGTATTTATTGAGCACTGACTGTGTGCAGAGCACTGGACTAAGCGCTTGGGAAGTCCAAGTTGGTGACATCTAGAGACGGTCCCTACCCAACAATCAATCAATCAATCGTATTTATTGAGCGCTGACTGTGTGCAGAGCACTGGACTCCTCCTCCAGGAGGCCTTCCCAGATTGAGCCCCTTCCTTCCTCTCCCACTCGTCCCCTTCTCCATCCCCCCCACCTTACCTCCTTCCCTTCCCCACAGCACCTATATATATGTATATATGTTTGTACATATTTATTACTCTATTTATTTATTTATTTGTTTTACTTGTACATATCTATTCTATTTAATTTATTTTGTTAGCATGTTTGGTTTTGTTCTCTGTCCCCCTCTTTTAGACTGTGAGCCCACTGTTGGGTAGGGACCGTCTCTAGATGTTGCCAACTTGTACTTCCCAAGAGCTTAGTACAGTGCTCTGCACACAGTAAGTGCTCAATAAATACGATTGATTGATTGATTGATAGAAGGGGGAGACAGAGAACAAAACCAAACATACTAACAAAATAAAATAGAGTAGATATGTACAAGTAAAATAAATAAATAAATAGAGTAATAAGTATGTATGAACATATATACATATATATCCCTCCCAGACCACTGCCCCCCAGGTAGCCCCCTTCGCCGAAGAATTTATCAGTCGCTTACAAGGTTCACCGCGATTTTATTTTGTTAATATGTTTTGTTTTAATAATAATGATTTTGGTATTTGTTAAGCACTCACTATGTGCAAAGCACTGTTCTAAGCACTGGGGAGGATACAAGGTGATCAGGTTGTCCCATGTGGGGCTCACAGTCTTCATCCCCATTTTGACAGATGAGGGAACTGAGGCACAGGGAAGTTAAGTGACTTGTCCAAAGTCACACAGCTGACAAGGAGTGGAGCCGGGATTTTTTTTTTTTGATAGCATTTATTAAGCGCTTACTATGTGCAATGCACTGTTCTAAGCGCTGGGGAGGTTACAATGTGATGAGGTTGTCCCACGGTGGGGGGGCTCACGGTCTTAATCCTCATTTTACAGATGAGGGAACTGAGGCCCAGAGAAGTGAAGTGACTTGCCCAAAGTCACACAGCTGACAAGGAGTGGAGCCGGGATTTGAACCCATGACCTCTGACTCCCAAGCCCGGGCTCTTTCCACTGAGCCGCGCTGCTTCTCGTTTTGTTGTCCGTCTCCCCCTTCTAGACTGTGAGCCCGCTGTTGGGTAGGGACCGTCTCTAGATGTTGCCGACTTGGACTTCCCAAGCGCTTAGTACAGTGCTCGGCACACAGTAAGTGCTCAATAAATATGATTGATTGATTGATTGATTGATTGACTGTGAGCTCCACGTGGGACAACCTGATCACCCTGTTTCTACCCCAGTGCTTAGAATGGTGCTTGGCACAGAATAAACACTCAACAAATATTATTATTATTATTATCATCATCAATCGTATTTATTGAGTGTTTACTATGTGCAGAGCACTGTACTAAGCGCTTAGGAAGTACAAATTGGCAACATATAGAGATACGATTGATTGATTAATCCTCATTGTTCTTATAGATGAGGTAACTAAGGCACAGGATTCCCCCCTATATACTTTATCATTCATTCATTCATTCAATCGTATTTATTGAGCGCTTACTGTATGCAGAGCACTGTACTAAGCGCTTGGAAAGTACAAGTTGGCAACATGTAGAGATGGTCCCATGGGGTTAGTATAATGTTTTGGTCAGAGTAAGTACTTAACACATTCTATTAATAATTATGATATTCGTTAAGCACTTACTATGTTCCAGGTGCTGTACTAAGCGCTGGGGTGGAGCCTGGGCTTTGGAGTCAGAGGTCATGGGTTCAAATCCCAGCACCGCCGATTGTCAGCTGTGTGACTTTGGGCAAGTCACTTCACTTCTCTGGGCCTCAGTTCCTTCATCTGGAAAATGGGGATGAAGACTGTGAGCCCCCCGTGGGACAACCTGGTCACCTTGTATCTCTCCTGCACTTAGAATAGTGCTTGGCACATAGTAAGTGCCTTACAAATACCATTATCATCATTATCAATTAATTATCAATTAATTATAGTAACCATTAATATCAATCAATTATTTATTATTAATCATCAACATTAATTTTATGACCACCAATATTAATTAATATTATTAATAATTATAATTAATAATAATTAATAATTAATCAATTATTTATTATTAATAATGATAATAACAATAGCAATGATGATGATGGCATTCCCTCAATAATAATAATGATGATGGCATTCATTCAATAATAATAATAATGATAATGATGGCATTTATTAAACACTTACTATATGCAAAGCACTGTTCTAAGCGCTGGAGGGGTTACAAGGTGATCAGGTTGTCCCACGGGGGGCTCACAGTCTTCATCTCCATTTTACAGGTGAGGTCACTGAGGCCCAGAGAAAAATAATAACAATAATGATGGCATTTATTAAGCGTTTACTATGTGCAAAGCACTGTTGTATGCGCTGGGGAGGTTGCAAGGTGATCAGGTTGTCCCACGGTGGGCTCACAGTCTTCATCTCCATTTTACAGATGAGGTAACTGAGGCCCAGAGAATAATAATAATAATGATGGCATATATTAAGCGCTTACTATGTGCAAAGCACTGTTCTATACGCTGGGGAGGTTACAAGGTGATCAGGTTGTCCCACGGAGGGCTCACAGTCTTCATCTCCATTTTACAGGTGAGGTCACTGAGACCCAGAGAATAATAATAATAATAATGATGGCATTTATTAAATGCTTACTATGTGCAAAGCACTGTTCTACGCGCTGGGGAGGTTGCAAGGTGATCAGGTTGTCCCACGGTGGGCTCACAGTCTTCATCTCCATTTTACAGATGAGGTAACTGAGGCCTAGAGAATAATAATAATAAGTATGGCATTTATAAAGCGCTTACTATGTGCAAAGCACTGTTCTATGCGCTGGGGAGGTTACAAGGTGATCAGGTTGTCCCACAGTGGACTCATAGTCTTCATCTCCATTTTACAGGTGAGGTCACTGAGGCCCAGAGAATAATAATAATAATGATGATGGCATTTATTAAGCGCTTACTATGTGCAAAGCGCTGTTCTAAGCGCTGGTGACTTGCCCAAAGTCACCCAGCTGACAATTGGCAGAGCCGGGGTTTGAACCCACAACCTCTGACTCCAAAGCCCGGGCTCTTTCCACTGAGCCACGCTGCCTCTCTATCAATTCCATCAATCAGTTGTATTTATTGAGCGCTTACTGTGTGCAGAGCACTGGACTAAGCGCTTATCGTATTTATCCATTCATTCAATTGTATTGATTGAGCGCTGACTGTGCGCAGAGCACTGTACTAAGCGCTTGGGAAGTCCAAGTCGGCAACATCTAGAGACGGTCCCTACCCAACAGCGGGCTCACAGTCTAGAAGGGGGAGACAGACAACAAAACCAAACATGGAGACGGGGTCAAAGTCATCAGAATAAATAGAATTAAAGCTAGATGCACATCAGTAACAAAATAAATAGAATAGTAAGCACGGGCAAGTAAAATAGAGTAATACATCTGCACAAATAATAATAATAATGTTGGTATTAAGCACTTACTACGTGCCAAACACTGTTGTAAGCGCCGGGGGAGATACAAGGTGATCAGGTTGTCCCACGTGGGGCTCCCAGTCTTCATCCCCATTTTCCAGATGAGGGCACTGAGGCCCAGAGAAGTGAAGTGACTTGCCCAAAGTCACCCAGCTGACGTGTAGGCAATCAATCAATCAATCAATCGTATTTATTGAGCGCTTACTGCGTGCAGAGCACTGTACTAAGCGCTTGGGAAGTACCAGCAGCTTGGCTCACTGGAAAGAGCCTGGGCTTTGGAGTCAGAGGTCATGAGTTCAAATCCCGGCTCTGCCAATTGTCAGCTGGGTGACTTTGGGCAAGTCACTTCACTTCTCTGGGCCTCAGTTCCCTCAGCTGTAAAATGGGGATTGAGACTGTGAGCCCCCCCATGGGACAACCTGATCACCTTGTAAACTCCCCAGTGCTTAGAACAGTGCTTTGCACATAGTAAGTGCTTAACAAATGCCAACATTATTATTATTATTATTAAATATATCACTTGTCATACAAATATACGAGCTGACAAATATATACAAGCGCTGTGGGGAGGGGAAGGAGGTAGGGCGGGGATTTATTGAGCGCTTCCTGTGGGCACTGAACACAGCACTGAACTAAACGCTTGGGAGGGGATGGTAGAACTGTAAATGTGGTGGTGTGAAGCGCTTACGAGGGACTGGGCAGTGTACTGAGCTCTGGGGGGGGAGGGGAGAGACAAGATAATCCCAGGCGCTTAGTACAGTGCTCTGCACACAGTAAGCGCTCAATAAATACGATCGATTTAATGAATATGTTGCCAACTTGTACTTCCCAACTTGTACCAGAGAAGCAGCGTGGCTCCCAGGAAAGAGCCCGGGCTTTGGAGTCAGAGGTCGTGGGTTCAAATCCAGGCTCTGCCAATTGTCTGCTGTGTGACTCCGGGCAGGTCACTTCACTTCTCTGGGCCTCAGTTACCTCATCTGGAAAATGGGGATTAGGACTGTGGGCCCCCCGTGGGACAACTTGATCACCTTGTAACCTCCCCAGCGCTTAGAACAGCGCTTTGCACATAGTAAGCGCTTAATAAATGTCACCATTAATTAATTAATTCCCAAGCGCTTAGTACAGTGCTCTGCACACAGTAAGCGCTCAATAAATACGATCGAATGAATGAATATGTTGCCAACTTGTACTTCCCAACTTGTACCAGAGAAGCAGCGTGGCTCACTGGAAAGAGCCCGGGCTTTGGAGTCAGAGGTCGTGGGTTCAAATCCCGGCTCTGCCAATTGTCTGCTGTGTGACTCCGGGCAAGTCACTTCACTTCTCTGGGCCTCAGTTCCCTCATCTGTAAAATGGGGATGAAGACTGTGATCCCCCCGTGAGACTTCCCAAGCGCTTAGTACAGTGCTCTGCACACAGTAAGCGCTCAATAAATATGAGTGAATGAATGCAAGTCATCAGAATAAATAGAAGTAAAGCCAGATGCACATCATTAGCAAAATAAAAGGAATAGTAAATGTGTACAAGCAAAATAGAGTCATAAATCTGTACAAACATGAGAAGCAGCGTGGCTCGGTGGAAAGAGCCCGGGCTTTGGAGTCAGAGGTCGTGGGTTCAAATCCCGGCTCTGCCAATTGTCTGCTGTGTGACTCTGGGCAAGTCACTTCACTTCTCTGGGCCTCAGTTACCTCATCTGGAAAATGGGGATTAGGACTGTGGGCCCACCGTGGGACAACCTGATCACCTTGTAACCTCCCCAGCACTTAGAACAGCGCTTTGCACATAGTAAGCGCTTAATAAATGCCATCATTAATTAATTAATTAAAATTCCCAAGCGCTTAGTACAGTGCTCTGCACGCAGTAAGCGCTCAATAAATACGATTGAATGAATAATCGGGCTGGATACGGTCCCTGGCCGACATGGGGCGCCTGGTGGTAGGGATTGTCTCTTTTTGTTGCGGAATTGTACTTTCCCAGTGCTCAGTACAGTGCTCTGCATGCAGGAAGCGCTCAATAAATAATAATAATAATAATAATAATAATAATAATAATGATAACAGCATTTGTTAAGTGCTTGCTATGTGTGGCTCAGTGGAAAGAGCCCGGGCTTTGGAGTCAGAGGTCGTGGGTTCAAATCCCGGCTCCACCAATTGTTAGCTGTGGGACTTTGGGCAAGTCACTTAACTTCTCTGTGCCTCAGTTACCTCATCTGTAAAATGGGGATGAAGACTGGGAGCCCTATGGGGCAACAATATGATCATCTTGTATCCTCCCCAGAGCTTAGAGCGGTGCTTTGAAAATAGTAAACACTTAATAAATGTCATTATTATAAGCGCTTAGTACAGTGCTCTGCACATAGTAAGCGCTCAATAAATGCGATTGATGATACTATGTGCGAAGCAGTGTTTTAAGACGATTGAACGAGTGAATGGTGTCAGTCCCCATTTTCCAGAGGAGGGAACTGAGGCTCAGAGAAGCGAAGAGACTCGCCCGAGGTCACCCAGAGAGGCGGGTGGCGGAGCCGGGATTCGAACTCAGGTCCTTCTGACTTTCAGGCCTGGGCTCTGCCTTCTAGCTGCTTCTCCAGCCCGTTGTGGGCAGGGATTGCCTCTCTTTTCAATGATGGCATTTATTAAGCGCTTACTATGCGCAAAGCACTGTTCTAAGCGCTGAGGAGGTTGCAAGGTGATCAGGTTGTCCCACGGGGGGCTCACAGTCTTCAGCCCCATTTTCCAGATGAGGGAACTGAGGCCCAGAGAATAATAATAGTAATAATGATGGCATTTATTAAGCGCTTACTATGCGCAAAGCACTGTTCTAACCGCTGGGGAGGTTGCAAGGTGATCAGGTTGTCCCACGGGGGGCTCACAGTCTTCATCCCCATTTTCCAGATGGGGTAACTGAGGCCCAGAGAATAATAATAGTAATAATGATGGCATTTATTAAGTGCTTACTATGTGCAAAGCACTATTCTAAGCGCTGAGGAGGTTACAAGGTGATCGGGTTGTCTCATGGGGGGCTCACAGTCTTCATCCCCATTTTCCAGATGAGGTAACTGAGACCCAGAGAATAATAATAGTAATAATGATGGCATTTACTAAGCACTTACTGTGTGCACTGTTCTAAGTGCTGGGGAGGTTATAAGGTGATCAGGTTGTATCATGGTGGGCTCACAGTCTTCAACCGCATTTTCCAGATGAGGTAACTGAGGCCCAGAGAATAACAATAGTAATAATGATGGCATTTATTAAGTACTTACTATGTGCAAAGCACTGTTCTAAGCGCTGAGGAGGTTACAAGGTGATTCATTCATTCATTCAGTCGTATTTATTGAGCGCTTACTGTGTGCAGAGCACTGTACTAAGCGCTTGGGAAGTACAAGTCGGCAACATTTAGAGACGGTCCCTACCCAACAGCGGGCTCACAGTCTAGAAGGGGGAGACAGACATCAAAACAAAGCATATTAACAAAATGAAATAAATAGAATAGTAGATCAGGTTGTCCCACGGGGGGCTCACGGTCTTCATCCCCATTTTCCAGATGAGGTAACTGAGGCCCAGAGAAGTGAGGTGACTTGCCCAAAGTCACACAGCTGGCAAGTGGCGGAGGCGGGATTTGAACCCATGACCTCTGACCCCAAAGCCCGGGCTCTTTCCACTGAGCCACGCTGCTTTTTGGCTGTATTGTACTGTCCAAGCGCTTAGTCCAGTGCTCTGCACACGGTAAGCGCTCAATAAAGACGATCGAATGAAGGAATGCCACATTCCCAGCCCACGATTCATTCAATCGTATTTATTGAGCGCTTACCGTGTGCAGAGCACTGTACTGAGCGCTTGGGAAGTCCAAGTTGGCAGCCTGTAGAGATGGTCCCTACCCAACAGCGGGCTCACACTCTAGAAGGGCTTGAGGAGGGAGGAAGGGAGGGCAGGGGGATAATAATGATGACATTTATTAAGCGCTTACTATGTGCCAAGCACTGTTCTAAGCGCTGATGGCCAAACCGGTGGGCCACAGGGTGGGGGAAGTGTGTGGGAGGGGTGTCTCATGCTTCCGCCGTCTCCCCATTTCCCGAGTGGTAAGCTGAGTCACAGAGAGGCCAGAGTGGTTTCCGTGACGGGGCCTGAAGAGGGCCTAGGCCTCTCGGCGGGCGAGGACGATCTTAATTACATTAATTCCTTCCTTCATTCGTATTTATTGAGCGCTTACTATGTGCAGAGCACTGTACTAAGCGCTTGGGAAGTACAAGTCGGCAACAGATAGAGACGGTCCCTACCCAGCAACGGGCTTACAGTCTAGAATACTAATAATAATAATGATGGCATTTGTTAAGCGCTTACTATGTGCCAAGCACCGTTCTAAGCTCTGGGGAGGCTACAAGGTGATCAGGTTGGCCCACGGGGGGCTCACAGTCTTCATCCCCATTTTACAGATGAGTTAACTGAGGGGCAGAGAAGTTAAGTCCCACTGCTGACAATTGGCAGAGCCGGGGTTGGAACCCATAATAATAATAATGACGGCGTTTATTAAGCGCTTAGTACGTGCAAAGCACTGTTCTAAGCGCTGGGGAGGTTACAAGGTGATCAGGTTGTCCCACGGGGGGGCTCACAGTCTTCATCCCCATTTTACGGATGAGGTAACTGAGGCCCAGAGAAGTTAAGTCCCACAGCTGACAATTGGAAGAGTCGGGGTTGGAACCCATAATAATAATAATAATGATAATGACGGCATTTATTAGGCACTTAGTACGTGCAAAGCACTGTTCTAAGCACTGGGGAGGTTACAAGGTGATCAGGTGGTCCCACGGGGGGGCTCACAGTCTTCATCCCCATTTTACGGATGAGGTAACTGAGGCCCAGAGAAGTTAAGTCCCACAGCTGACAATTGGAAGAGTCGGGGTTGGAACCCATAATAATAATAATAATGATAATGACGGCATTTATTAGGCACTTAGTACGTGCAAAGCACTGTTCTAAGCACTGGGGAGGTTACAAGGTGATCAGGTGGTCCCACGGGGGGCTCACAGTCTCCATCCCCATTTTACAGTTGAGGAAACTGAGGCATAGAGAAGTTAAGTGAGTCCCACGTGGGACAACCTGATCACCTTGTATCCCCCCAGCACTTAGAACAATGCTTTGCACATAGTAAGCGCTTAACAAATGCCATCATTATTATTAAGTGCCTTGCCCAAAGTCACACAGCTGACAACAGGCGGAGCCGGGATTTGAACCCATGACCTCTGACTCCAAAGCCCGGGCTCTTTCCACTGAGCCACGCTGCTTCTTTCAAGAAGGGGGAGATGGACAACAAAACAAAACACGCGGACAGGTGTCAAGTCGTCAGAACAAATAGAAATAAAGCTAGATGCACATCGTTAACAAAATAAATAAAATAGTAAATGTGTACAAGTAAAATAGAGTAATAAATCTGTACAAACATATATACAGGTGCTGTGGGGAGGGGAAGGAGGTAGGGCGGGGGGGATTCATTCATTCTAGACTGTGAGCCCACTGTTGGGTAGGGATCGTCTCTATATGTTGCCAACTTGGACTTCCCAAGCGCTTAGTACAGCGCTCTGCACACAGTAAGCGCTCAATAAATATGATTGAATGAATGAATGAATGAGTCATATTTATTGAGTGCTTACTGTGTGCAGAGCACCGGACTAAGCGCTTGGGAAGTCCAAGTCGGCAACATCTAGAGACGGTCAATCAATCAATCAATCAATCATATTTATTGAGCACTTACTGTATGCAGAGCACCGGACTAAGCGCTTGGGAAGTCCAAGTCGGCAACATCTAGAGACGGTCAATCAATCAATCAATCGTATTTATTGAGCGCTTCCTGTGTGCAGAGCACTGGACTAAGCGCTTGGGAAGTCCAAGTCGGCAACATCTAGAGACGGTCAATCAATCAATCAATCAATCGTATTTATTGAGCGCTTACTGTGTGCAGAGCACCGGACTAAGCGCTTGGGAAGTCCAAGTCGGCAACATCTAAAGACGGTCAATCAATCAATCAATCGTATTTATTGAGCGCTTACTGTGTGCAGAGCACCGGACTAAGCGCTTGGGAAGTCCAAGTCGGCAACATCTAGAGACGGTCAATCAATCAATCAATCAATCGTATTTATTGAGCGCTTACTGTGTGCAGAGCACTGGACTAAGCGCTTGGGAAGTCCAAGTCGGCAACATCTAGAGACGGTCAATCAATCAATCAATCGATCGTATTTATTGAGCGCTTACTGTGTGCAGAGCACTGGACTAAGCGCTTGGGAAGTCCAAGTCGGCAACATCTAGAGACGGTCAATCAATCAATCAATCGTATTTATTGAGTGCTTACTGTGTGCAGAGCACCGGACTAAGCGCTTGGGAAGTCCAAGTCGGCAACATCTAGAGACGGTCAATCAATCAATCAATCAATCGTATTTATTGAGCGCTTACTGTGTGCAGAGCACTGGACTAAGCGCTTGGGAAGTCCAAGTCGGCAACATCTAAAGACGGTCAATCAATCAATCAATCGTATTTATTGAGCGCTTACTGTGTGCAGAGCACCGGACTAAGCGCTTGGGAAGTCCAAGTCGGCAACATCTAGAGACGGTCAATCAATCAATCAATCAATCGTATTTATTGAGCGCTTACTGTGTGCAGAGCACTGGACTAAGCGCTTGGGAAGTCCAAGTCGGCAACATCTAGAGACGGTCAATCAATCAATCAATCAATCGTATTTATTGAGCGCTTACTGTGTGCAGAGCACTGGACTAAGCGCTTGGGAAGTCCAGGTCGGCAACATCTAGAGACGGTCAATCAATCAATCAATCAATCGTATTTATTGAGCGCTTACTGTGTGCAGAGCACCGGACTAAGCGCTTGGGAAGTCCAAGTCGGCAACATCTAGAGACGGTCAATCAATCAATCAATCAATCGTATTTCTTGAGCGCTTACTGTGTGCAGAGCACCGGACTAAGCGCTTGGGAAGTCCAAGTCGGCAACATCTAGAGACGGTCAATCAATCAATCAATCAATCGTATTTATTGAGCGCTTACTGTGTGCAGAGCACTGGACTAAGCGCTTGGGAAGTCCAGGTCGGCAACATCTAGAGACGGTCAATCAATCAATCAATCAATCGTATTTATTGAGCGCTTACTGTGTGCAGAGCACCGGACTAAGCGCTTGGGAAGTCCAAGTCGGCAACATCTAGAGACGGTCAATCAATCAATCAATCAATCGTATTTCTTGAGCGCTTACTGTGTGCAGAGCACCGGACTAAGCGCTTGGGAAGTCCAAGTCGGCAACATCTAGAGACGGTTCCAACCCAACAATGGGCTCACGGTCTAGAAGGGGGAGACAGACGACAAAATAAAACATGTGGACGTTTGTCAAGTCGTCAGAATAAATAGAATTAAAGCTAGATGCACGTCATTAACAAAATAAATAGAATAGTAAATATGTACAAGCGTATATGTGTGAAGCAGCGTGGCTCAGTGGAAAGAGCCCGGGCTTTGGAGTCAGAGGTCATGGGTTCAAATCCCGGCTCCGCCAGTTGTCAGCTGTGTGACTTTGGGCAAGTCGCTTAACTTCTCTAGGCCTATTTATTTTATTTTGTTAGTATGTTTGGTTTTGTTCTCTGTCTCCCCCTTTAAGACTGTGGGCCCACTGTTGGGTAGGGACCGTCTCTATATGTTGCCAACTTGGACTTCCCAAGCGCTTAGTACAGTGCTCTGCACACAGTAAGCGCTCAATAAATATGATTGACGATGATGATGAGGTCATGGGTTCAAATCCCGACTCCGCCAGTTGTCGGCTGTGTGACTCTGGGCAAGTCACTTCACTTCTCTGGGCCTCAGTTCCCTCATCTGTAAAATGGGGATTAAGACCGTGAGCCCCCCGTGGGACAACCTGATCATCTTGTAACCTCCCCAGCGCTTAGAACAGTGCTTTGCACAGAGTAAGTGCTTAATAAATGCTATCATTATTATTATTATTACAAGTAAAATAAATAGAGTGATAGAAGCAGAGTGGCTCAGTGGAAAGAGCCCGGGCTTTGGAGTCAGAGGTCATGGGTTCGATTCCCGGATCCACCCCATGTCTGCTGTGTGGCCTTGGGCAAGTCACTTAACTTCTCTGAGCCGCAGTGACCTCGTCTGTAAAATGGGGATTAAGACTGTGAGCCCCACATGGGACGAGTCGATCACCTTGTATCCCCCCCAGCGTTTAGAACAGTGCTTGGCACATAGTAATCGCTTAACAAGTGCCATCATCATCTGTCCAAACATATATAGAGGTGCTGTGGGGAGGGGAAGGAGGTAGGGCGGGGGGGATGGGGAGGGGGAGAGGAAAAAGGGGGCTCAATCTGGGAAGGCCTCCTGGAGGAGGTGAGCGCTCATTAGGGCTTTGAAGGGACGAAGAGAGCTAGTTTGGTGGATTTGTGGAGGGAGGGAATTCCGGGCCAGGGGGAGGCCATCAAATAACAAATGCCATCATTATTATTAGTAGTATGAGAAGCAGCGTGGCTCAGTGAAAAGAGCCCGGGCTTTGGAGTCAGAGGTCATGGGTTCAAATCCCAGCTCCGCCAATTCTCAGCTGTGTGACTTTGGGCAAGGCACTTAACTTCTCTGGGCCTCAGTTCCCTCATCTGTCAAATGGGGATGAAGACTGTGAGCCCCCCGTGGGACAACCTGATCACCTTGGAACCTCCCCAGCGCTTAGAACAGTGCTTGGCACATCGTAAGTGCTTAATAAATGCCCTAATTATTATTATTATTAGTAGTAGTAGTATCCTCCCAAGTGCTTAGTACAATGCTTTGCACATGGTAAGCACTCAATAATTAATAATAATAATAATAATAATAATAATAATAATAATGGTGGTGGTATTTTTGTTAATGATGTGCATATAGCTATAATTCTATTTATTCTGACAGTTTATTTATTCTATTTATTCTATAATTCTATTTATTCTGACAGTTTTGTCACCCGTCTACTTGTTTTGTCTTGTTGTCTGTCTCCCCCTTCTAGACTGTGAGCCTGTTGGTGGGTAGGGACCGTCTCTCGATGTTGCCGACTTGGGTTTCCCAAGCGCTTAGTACAGTGCTCTGCACACAGTAAACGCTCAATAAATACGATTGAATGAATGAATGAATATTTGTTAAGCACTTACTATGTGCCAAGCACTGTTCTAAGCGCTGGGGGGGATCCAAGGTGATCAGGTTGTCCCATGGGGGGCTCACAGTCTTCATCCCCATTTTACAGGTGAGGGAACTGAGGCCCAGAGAAGTGACGTGACTTGCCCGAGGTCATTCAGCAGACAAGTGGCAGAGTGGGATTAGAACAGTAAGCGCTCAGTAAATACGATGGAAGGAATATATGTTTGTACATATTTATTACTCTATTTATTTGTTTTACTTGAACATATCTATTTTATTTATTTTATTTTGTTAGTATGTTTGGTTTTGTTGTCTGTCTCCCCCTTTTAGACTGTGAGCCCACTGTTGGGTAGGGACCGTCTCTCTATGTTGCCAACTTGGACTTCCCAAGCGCTTAGTACAGTGCTCTGCACACAGTAAGCGCTCAATAAATGCGATTGATTGATTGATTGATTGACCCTCTGATTTCCAGGTCTGGGCTCTAACCACTGTGACATGCTGCTTCTGCCCCGGGGCCTGATCCTGGGTTAGATCTTGGTATTCATTCGATCGTTCATTGAATCGTATTTATTGAGCGCTTACTGTGTGCAGAGCACTGTACTAAGCGCTTGGGAGAGTCCAATACAACAATAAACAGACACATTCCCTGGGCTCTTCACACTCAAGCGTTTCCCACCCCCAACAGCCGAGAGCAGAGCAGATTTGGCAAGGAAATATCCTGGCGTGGCGAGGCAGTGTGGTCTGGTGGAAAGAGCCAGGCCTTGGGCGTCAGAGGTCGTGGGTTCGAATCCTGACTCTGCCTCTTGTCAGCTGTGTGACTTTGGGCAAGTCACTTTGCTTCTCTGGGCCTCAGTTCCCTCATCTGTAAAATGGGGATTCCCTACCTCCTCTCTTCTATCAATCAATCAATCAATCACTGGTATTTATTCATTCAGTCATTTATGGAGGGCTTACTTTGTGCAGAGCACTGTACTAAGCACTTCTGGTATTTATTAGAGAAGCAGCGTGGCTCAGTGGAAAGAGCCCGGGCTTTGGAGTCAGAGGTTGTGGGTTCGCATCCCGACTCCGCCTCTTGTCAGCTGTGTGACTTTGGGCAAGTCACTTTGCTTCTCTGGGCCTCAGTTCCCTCATCTGTAAAATGGGGATTCCCTACCTCCTCTCTTCTATCAATCAATCAATCAATCAATGGTATTTATTCATTCAGTCATATTTACGGAGGGCTTACTTTGTGCAGAGCACTGTACTAAGCACTTCTGGTATTTATTAGAGAAGCAGCGGGGCTCAGTGGAAAGAGCTCGGGCTTGGGAGTCAGAGGTCGTGGGTTCGAATCCCGACTCAGCCTCTAGTCAGCTGTGTGACTTTGGGCAAGTCACTTTGCTTCTCTGGGCCTCAGTTCCCTCATCTGTAAAATGGGGATTCCCTACCTCCTCTCTTCTATCAATCAATCAATCAATCAATGGTATTTATTCATTCAGTCATATTTACGGAGGGCTTACTTTGTGCAGAGCACTGTACTAAGCACTTCTGGTATTTATTAGAGAAGCAGCGGGGCTCAGTGGAAAGAGCCCGGGCTTGGGAGTCAGAGGTCGTGGGTTCGAATCCCGACTCAGCCTCTAGTCAGCTGTGTGACTTTGGGCAAGTCACTTTGCTTCTCTGGGCCTCAGTTCCCTCATCTGTAAAATGGGGATTCCCTACCTCCTCTCTTCTGTCAATCAATCAATCAATCAATGGTATTTATTCATTCAGTCATATTTACGGAGGGCTTACTTTGTGCAGAGCACTGTACTAAGCACTTCTGGTATTTATTAGAGAAGCAGCGGGGCTCAGTGGAAAGAGCCCGGGCTTGGGAGTCAGAGGTCATGGGTTCGAATCCCGACTCCATCACTTGTCAGCTGTGTGACTTTTCGTAAGTCACTTCGCTTCTCTGGGCCTCGGTGCCCACATCTGCAAAATGGGGATTCCCTACCTCCTCTCTTCTATCAATCAATCAATAAATCACTGGTAATTTATTCATTCAGTCATTTATGGAGGGCTTACTTTGTGCAGAGCACTGTACTAAGCACTTCTGGTATTTATTAGAGAAGCAGCGAGGCTCAGTGGAAAGAGCCCGGGCTTGGGAGTCAGAGGTCGTGGGTTCGAATCCCGACTCCGCCACTTGTCAGCTGGGTGACTTTGGGCAAGTCACTTCGCTTCTCTGGGCCTCAGTTCCCTCATCTGTAAAATGGGGTTGAAGACTGTGAGCCCCCCGTGGGACAATCTGATCACCTTTTATCGCCCCAGTGCTTAGAACAGTGCTTTGCACATAATAAGCACCTTAACAAATGCTATTATTATTATTATTATTAAGCAGTTACTATGTACCAGGCGCTGTACTAAGCGCTGGGGTGGATGAAAGACAGTCAGGTTGGACGCAGTCCCTGTCCCCCGTGGGGCTCACAGTCTTCATCCCCATTTTCCAGAGGAGGGAACCGAGGCCCAGGGAAGTGAAGGTATTTGTTAAACGCTTACTCAGTTCCAAGCACTGTACTGAACACCCGGGGCTGGGGGTGTCGGGGGGAAGCGCGTAATACACGCCAATTTCATCATCTCCATCACGGGTTAGCGAAGGAACTGAAGAGGAGGATGAGAAAGTCACTGGGTTGCTTAATAATAATGATAATAAGGATGGCATTTGTTAAGCACTTACTATGTGCCAGCATTCATTCATTCATTTGATCGTATTCATTGAGCGCTTACTGGGTGTAGAGCACTGTACTAAGCGCTCTGGGAAGTACAAGTTGGCAACGTATAGAGACGGGCCCACAGTCTAGATGGGGGAGACACAACAAAACAAAACATGTGGACAGGTGTCAAGCCATCAATCCCTGACCACCACGAGCTCACAGTCTTTACTGACGGTTTATTGCCCGAGGAGCACTGTACTAAGTGCTTGGGAGCGTAAAGAACAGGCTTGGGAGTCAGAGATCATGGGTTCTAATCCCGGCTCTGCCACTTGTCAGCTGTGTGACTTTGGGCAAGTTGCTTCACTTCTCTGGGCCTCAGTCACTTCATCTGTAAAATGGGGATATATATATATGTATATAACGATGATGATGGTATTTGTTAAGCACTTACTATGTGCCAAGCACTGTTTTATATATATACACACAGACACACACACACACATGCATACATATATACATATATATACTATTCATTCATTCATTCAATCGTACTTATTGAGCGCTTACTGTGTGCAGAACACTGGACTAAGCGCTTGGGAAGTCCAAGTCGGCAACAGATAGAGACGGTCCCTACCCAACAAGGGGCTCACAGTCTAGAAGCGGGAGACAGACAACAATATTAGTGGAAAGAGCTCAGGCTTGGGAGTCAGAGGTCATGGGTTCTAATTCTGGCTCTGCCACTTGTCAGCTGTGTGACCTTGGGCAAGTCACTTAACTTCTCTGGGCCTCAGTTCCCTCATCTGTAAAATGGGGATGAAGACTGTGACACCAATGTGGGACAACCTGATTACCTTGTAACTACCCCAGCGCATAGAACAGTGCTTGCCACATAATAAGTGCTTAACAAATGCCATCATCATCATTATATACATATATAGTATATATATATTATATGCACACACACACACACACACACACACACACATATATGTATATACATATATGTCTAGACTGTGAGCCCACTGTTGGGTAGGGACTGTCTCTATATGTTGCCAACTTGTCCTTCCCAAGCGCTTAGTCCAGTGCTCTGCACACAGTAAGCGCTCAATGAATACGATTGAATGAATGAATGAATAGCATATATATATATATATATATGTATATATGTATGTATGCGTGTGTGTCTGTGTGTATATATAAAACAGTGCTTGGCACATAGTAAGCGCTTAACAAATACTATGTATATATATACACATGTATATATATATATATCCCCATTTTACAGATGAAGTGACTGAGGCCCAGAGAAGTGAAGCGACTTGCCCAAAGTCACACAGCTGACATGTGGCGAAGCTGGGATTAGAACCCATGATCTCTGACTCCCAAGGCTGTGCTTTACTCTCCCATATATATACATGTAAATGTATATATATGTATAGATATATATGCATATATGTATATATATATAGTATATGCATGTATATGTACATGTATATATACACACACGTACATATGTGTGTGTATATATACATATGTATACACAGGAAGCAGTATGGCCTAGTGAATAGAGCATAGGCCTGGGAGAAAGAAGGTCATGGCCTCTAATCCCGTCTCTGTTGCCTGTCTGCTGTGTGACCTTGGGGAAGTCATTTCACTTCTCTGGGCCTCAGTTCCCTCATCTGTAAAATGGGGATTAAGACTGTGAACCCTGTGTGGGCCAGGGACTGTGTCCAACCCAGTTATCTTGTATCTAGCACTTAGAACAGTCCAGCGCTTAGAACAGTGCCTTGCAGATAGTAAGCGCTTAACAAATGCCATCATCATTATTATTATTACTTAGAACAGTGCCTGGCATATAATAAGCACCATAATTATGATATGTATTCATGCAGACAAGCAGCATGGCTCAGTGGAAAGAGCCCGGGCTTTGGAGTCAGAGGTCACGGGTTCGAATCCCGACTCCGCCTCCTGTCTGCTGTGTGACCTTGGGCAAGTCACTTCACTTCTCTGAGCCTCAGTGACCTCATCTGTAAAATGGGGATTACGACTGTGAGCCCCACGTGGGACAACCTGATCACCTTGTAACCTCCCCCAGCGCTTAGAACAGTGCTCTGCACATAGTAAGTGCTTGACAAATGCCATTATTATTATTATTATTTATTCATTCAATCATACTTATTAAGCACTTACTGTGTGCAGGGCACTGGACTAAGCGCTTGGGAAAGAACACTACAACAATAAACAGCCACAACCCCGGCACACAGTAAGCTCAGTCTCTCAAATGCCGTCCAATAGTTTCCAAGTCACAGCGACTTTATAGACGTATTTTCCCCAGAACGTCCCTGACTTCTGCCATAATCCAGGGGAAGCAGCATGGCTTAATGGAAAGAGCCCGGGCCTGGAGTCGGAAGGTCATGGGTTCTAATCCTGCCTCCTCCACTTGTCCGCCCTGTGGCCTGGGGCAAGTCTCTTCTCCGGGCCTCAGTTTCCTCATCTGTAAAATGGGGATGGAGACTGTGAGCCCCACGTGGGACAGGGACTGTGTCCAACCCGATTTGCACGTATCCACCGCAGTGCTTAGTACAGTGCCCCGGCTCCGCCAGTTGTCAGCTCTGTGACTTTGGGCAAGTCACTTCACTTCTCTGGGCCTCTGTTACCTCATCTGTAAAATGGGGATTAAGACTGTGAGCCCCACCTGATCACCTTGTAACCTCCCCAGCGCTTAGAACAGTGCTTTGCACATAGTAAGCACTTAATAAATGCCATTATTATTGTTATTATTAAGCATTTAAGAAATACCATCATTATTGTTATTATAATTCATAACTTTGCTAACGGTTCTTCCGTTATCATTCTATGCATCTAGCTATAATTCTATAATTCTATTTGTTTTGATGGTATTGACACCCGTCTACTTGTCCTGTTTAGTTCCTTGTGGGACAACCTGATTACCCCATATCTGCCCCAGTGCTTAGTACAGTGCTTGGCACAGAGTAAGCGCTTAAGAAATACCATTATTATTATTATTATCTGGTGCCTTTCCTCGTGTCAGGGAACCTGGGGAGAGAAAGACTTGTTCTCTTTATTTATCATTATTTATTTATTTATTTATTTAATTATGATTTATTTATTTTATTTATTTATTTATTTATTTTACTTGTACATTTCTATTCTATTTATTTTATTTTGTTTGGTTTTGTTCTCTGTCTCCCCCTTTTAGACTGTGAGCCCACTGTTGGATAGGGACTGTCTCTATATGTTGCCAACTTGCACTTCCCAAGCGCTTAGTACAGTGCTCTGCACACAGTAAGCGCTCAATAAATACGATTGATTGATTGATTGATTGATTGAGTCATCCCTCCTTTGGCGTCACAGCAATTATGTCCATAACCTTGATTTTATTTATTAATATCAATGTCTGTCTCCCCCTTTAGATCGTCAGTGCTTAGAACAGTGCTTGGCACATAGTAAGTGCTTAACAAATACCAAAAAAAAAAGCTCCTTGTGGGCGGAGAATGTGTCTACCAACTCTTGTCGAATTGTCCTCTCCCAAGCGCTTAGTACAGTCCTCTTTAGATCGTCAGTGCTTAGAACAGTGCTTGGCACATAGTAAGTGCTTAACAAATACCAAAAAAAAAAAGCTCCTTGTGGGCGGAGAATGTGTCTACCAACTCTTGTCGAATTGTCCTCTCCCAAGCGCTTAGTACAGTCCTCTTTAGATCGTCAGTGCTTAGAACAGTGCTTGGCACATAGTAAGCGCTTAACAAATACCAAAAAAAAAGCTCCTTAATTAATCAATGATGGCGTTTGTTAAGCGCTTACTATGTGTGAAGCGCTGTTCTAAGCGCTGGGGTGGGGGATACAAGGTGATCAGGTTGTCCCACGGGGGGCTCACAGTCTTAATCCCCATTTTAGAGATGAGGGAACTGAGGCCCAGAGAAGTTAAGTGACTTGCCCAACGTCACGCAGCTGACAAGTGGCGGAGCCGGGATTCGAACCCATGACCTCTGGCTCCCAAGCCCGGGCTCTTTCCACTGAGCCACGCTGCTTCTCTTCCTTGTGGGCGGAGAATGTGTCTATCAACTCTTGTCGAATTGTCCTCTCCCAAGCGCTTAGTACAGTGTTCTGCACACAGTAAGCACTCAATAAATACGATTAAATGAAAGTAAGCGCTCAATAAATACCACTGATTGCTTGAGGAAGCAGCGCTCTGCAATTTCTTGATGGCTGGAGTTATTCCTTGCGGATTTTCCTCTCCGAACCACCATCCCAGCATTGATCTGTGGGAAGAGTCCCACGAAGGAGGTTTTGCTCTTACAAGGTCATAGGTTCTAATCCCGGCTCCGCCACTTGTCAGCTGCGTGACCTTGGGGGAGTCACTTCACTTCTCTGGGCCTCAGTTCCCTCACCTGTAAAATGGGGATGGAGACTGTGAGCCCCACGTGGGATGGGGACTGTGTCCAACCCGATTAGCTCATTTCCACCCCTGCGCTTAGTTCAGTGTCTAGCACTTAGTAAGTGCTTAACAAATACCATCGTCATTATTATTATTATTATTATTTCACAGTTAGCCCGTCGTTCGTATTTATTGTGAGCCCATTGTTGGGTGGGGACCATCTCTACATGTTGCCAACTTGTACTTCCCAAGCGCTTAGTCCAGTGCTCTGCACACAGTAAGTGCTCAATAAATACAGTTGAATGAATGAATTTATTGAGAGCTTACTGCGTGCAGAGCACTGTACTATAGTGCTTGGGAGGGGACAGTATAAGAATAGAACAGACACAAGAAGCAGCATGGCTGTCAGCTGTGTGACTTTGGGCAAATCACTTCACTTCTCTGTGCCTCAGTTCCCTCATCTGTAAAATGGGGATGAAGACTGTGAGACCCCCGTGGGACAACCTGATCACCTTGTAAACTCCCCAGTGCTTAGAACAGTGCTTTGCACATAGTAAGCACTTAATAAATGCTATTATTATTATTATTATTATTATTATTAAAGAACACGGGCTTTGGAGTCAGAGGTCATGGGTTTAAATCCTGGCTCTGCCAATTGTCAGCTGTGTGACTTTGGGCAAGTCACTTCACTTCTCTGTGCCTCAGTTTCCTCATCTGTAAAATGGGGATTAAGACTGTGAGCCCCCCGTGGGACCACCTGATCACCTTGTAACCTCCCCAGCGCTTAGAATAGTGCTTTGCACATAGTAAGCGCTTAATAAATACCATCATTATTATTATTATTATTATCACCTTGTAACCTCCCCAGCGATTAGAACAGTGTTTTGCACATCGTAAGCGCTTAACAAATGCCATTATTATTATTATTATTATTCCCTGCCCATAGAGAGCTTACAGTCTAGAGGGGGAGACAGTAATAGAAATAAATAAGTGACAGATATGGACATATGGACATAATTGGTGTGGGGCTGTGGTTGGGGGGATGAATAAAAGGAGCAAGTTAGGGCTACGCAGAAGGAAGTGGGAGAAGAAGAAAGGAGGGTGGACCTCAGGAGGAAGAGGAAGGGCAGGCCTCAGGAGGAGGAGGAGGAGGAGGAGGAGGAGGAGGAGGAGAAAGAGTAGGCTTTAGGAGGAAAAGCGGACTTCAGGAGGAGGAGGAGGAGGAGGAGGAGAAAGGTCAGGCTTCAGGAGGAAGGACAGGACTCAGGAGGAGGAGGAAGGATAGTTCTCAGGAGGAGGAGGAGAAAGGACAGGCTTCAGGAGGAAGAGCAGACTTCAGGAAGAAGAGGAGGAGGAGGAGGAGGAGGAGAAAGGACAGGCTTCAGGAGGAAGGACAGGCCTCAGGAGGAGGAGGAGAAAGGACAGGCTTCAGGAGGAAGAGCAGACTTCAAGAGGAGAAGAAGGAGGAGGAGGAGGAAGAGAAAGGTCAGGCTTGAGGAGGAGGAGGAGAAAGGACAGGCTTCAGGAGGAAGAGAGGACTTCAGGAGGAGGAGGAGGAGGAGAATGGACAGGCTTCAGGAGGAAGGACAAGCCTCAGGAGGAGGAGGAGAAAGGACAGGCTTCAGGAGGAAGAGCGGACTTCAAGAGGAGAAGGAGGAGGAGGAGGAGAAAGGACAGGCTTCAGGAGGAAGGACAGGCCTCAGGAGGAGGAGAAGAAAGGAGGAGGAGAAAGGTCAGGCTTCAGGAGGAGGAGGAGAAAGGACAGGCTTCAGGAGGAAGAGCAGACTTCAGGAGGAGGAGGAGGAGGAGAAAGGTCAGGCTTCAGGAGGAAGGACAAGCCTCAGGAGGAGGAGGAAGGATAGGCCTCAGGAGGAGGAGGAGAAAGGACAGGCTTCAGGAGGAAGAGCGGACTTGAGGAGGAGGAGGAGGAAAAAGGACAGGCTTCAGGAGGAAGAGCGGACTTCAGGAGGAGGAGGAGGAGGAGGAAAAAGGACAGGCTTCAGGAGGAAGAGCGGACTTCAGGAGGAAGAGGAGGAGGAGAAAGGACAGGCTTCAGGAGGAAGGACAGGCCTCAGGAGGAGAAGGAGAAAGGACAGGCTTCAGGAGGAAGAGCAGACTTCAGGAGGAGGAGGAAGAGGAGAAAGGTCAGGCTTCAGGAGGAAGGACAAGCCTCAGGAGGAGGAGGAAGGATAGGCCTCAGGAGGAGGAGGAGAAAGGACAGGCTTCAGGAGGAAGAGTGGACTTCAGGAAGAGGAGGAGGAGGAAAAAGGACAGGCTTCAGGAGGAAGAACAGGCCTCAGGACGAGGAAGAGAAAGAACAAACTTCAGGAGGAAGAGCGGACTTGAGGAGGAGGAGGAGGAGGAGGAGGAAGGACAGGCCTCAGGAGGAGGAGGAGGAGAAAGGATAGACTTCAGGAGGAAGGGCAGCCCCTGAGCAGGGGTGGATGGTGGGGTCATCCAGCTGGGTTGTAAAAACTCCGGACCCCTCAGGGGCGCTGAGAAGAGGGAAGATGCCAGGTCCGGTCGACCCTGGGAGGGGCTGGGGGGGCTCACATGGGGTTCACAGTCTTAACCCCCACTTTACAGATGACGGAACTGAGGCCCAGAGAAGTGAAGTGACTTGGCCAAAGTCCCACAGCAGACAAGTGGCGGAGCCGGGCTGAGAACCCACGTCCTTCTGACTCCGAGGCCCGGGCTCTACCCACTAAGCCCCAGTGGGAGGGGACAATATGAGAGAGTTGGTAGATACGTTCCCTGCCCACAAGGAGCTGACAGTCTAGAGGGGGAGACAGCCATTAATAGAAATAAATAAATGATGGGCAAGGGCATAAATGCTGTGGAGCTACGGAGGGTGAATAAAGGGTACAAATCCAAGTGCAAGGGTGATGCAGAAGGGATTGGGAGAAGAGGAAAGGAGGGTTTAGTCAGGGAAGGCCCCTGGGAAGAGGTGAGCTTGCAGTAAAACTTCGAAGCACCTGTATATATGTATATATGTTTGTTCGTATTTATTACTCTATTTATTTTGCTTGTACATATCTATTCTATTTATTGTATTTTGTTAATATGTTTGGCTTTGTTCTCTGTCTCCCCCTTCTTCATCATCATCATCATCAATCGTATTTATTGAGCGCTTACTGCGTGCAGAGCACTGGACTAAGCGCTTGGGAAGTACAAATTGGCAACATATAGAGACAGGCCCTACCCAACAGTGGGCTCACAGTCTAAAAGGGGGAGACAAAACCAAGCATACTAACAAAATAAAATAAATAGAATAGTATGTACAAGTAAAATAAATAAATAAATAAATAGAGTAATAAATATGTATAAGCATATATATATACATATATCCAGGTGCTGTGGGGAAGGGAAGGAGGTAAGATGGGGGGGATGGAGAGGGGGACGAGGGGGAGAGGAAGGAAGGGGCTCAGTCTGGGAAGGCCTCCTGGAGGAGGTGAGCTCTCAGTAGGGCGTTGAAGGGAATCACTTAGTGCTTAGTACAGTGCCTGGAACGTAGTAAGCGCTTAACAGATACCATAATCATCATCATAAGCAGCGTGGCTCAGTGGAAAAGAGCCTGGGCTTTGGAGTCAGAGGTCATGGGTTCGAATCCCAGCTCCGCAACTTGTCAGCTGTGAGACCTTGGGCAAGCCACTTAACTTCTCTGTGCCTCAGTTACCTCATCTGTAGACCTTGGGCAAGCCACTTAACTTCTCTGTGCCTCAGTTACCTCATCTGTAAAATGGGATGAAGACTGTGAGCCCCCCGTGGGACAACCTGATCACCTTGTATCCCCCCAGTGCTTAGAACAGTGCTTTGCACATAGTAAGCGCTTAACAAACACCATAATCATCATCATCATCATCATCAATCCCGGCTCTGCCACATGTCTGCTGTGTGACCTTGGGCAAGTCACTTAACTTCTCTGAGCCTCAGTTCCCTCATCTGTAAAATAGGGATTGATGATGATGATGATGATTATGGTGTTTGTTAAGAGCTTACTATGTGCAAAGCACTGTTCTAAGCGCTGGGGGGGGGTACAAGGTGATCAGGTTGTCCCACAGGGGGCTCACAGTTTTAATCCCCATTTTACAGATGAGGTCACTGAGGCACAGAGAAGTTAAGTGGCTTGCCCAAGGTCACACAGCAGACATGTGGCGGAGCCGGGATTCAAACCCGTGACCTCGGACTCCAAAGCCCGGGCTCTTTCCACTGAGTCACGCTGCTTCTCATATATATAGGTATTCCCGGACCACGGATTTTATTCCCGGGAAGCAGAAGGAGCCAATGTCGGGGCGGTGGTGGGCGTCTTTGTCTCTCTTTTTAGACTGTGAGCCCACTGTTGGGTAGGGACTGTCTCTATATGTTGCCAACTTGGACTTCCCAAGCGCTTAGTACAGTGCTCTGCACACAGTAAACGCTCAATAAATACGATTGATTGATTGATTGATTGATTTTTGGGGTCCGCAGGGCTCCATGTGTCTCCTGGGAAGCACCATCAAAGAGATGACCTCCAACCCCGAAGAGCCCGGGAAGTTCGTCTTCGAAGTCATCCCGGGTGAGTCCAACACCACTGGCCGGGATTGCGGATTTGGGGTGGTGGCGTCCGGGTGTGAGTGTGTGTGAGGGATAATAATAATAATAATGATCACAATAACAATAATGGTGGCATTTATTAAGCGCTTACTATGTGCCGAGCGCTGTTCTAAGCTCTGGGGAGGTTACAAGGTGATCAGGTTGTCCCATGGGGGGCTCACAGTCTTCATCCCCATTTTACAGATGAGGGAACTGAGGCCTAGAGAATAATAATAATAATAATGGCATTTATTAATCAATCAATCAATCATATTTATTGAGCGCTTACTGTGTGCAGAGCACTGGACTAAACGCTTGGGAAGTCCAAGTTGGCAACATATAGCGACAGTCCCAAACCAACAGTGGGCTCACAGTCTAAAAGAGGGAGACAGAGAACAAAACGAAACATACTAACAAAATAAAATAAATAGAATAGATATGTACAAGTAAAATAAATAAATAAATAGAGTAATAAATATGTTAAATATGTTATTAAGCGCTTACTATGTGCCAACCGCTGTTCTGAGTGCTGGGGAGGTTACAAGGTGATCAGGTTGTCCCACGGGGGGCTCACAGTCTTCATCCCCATTTGACAGATGAGGAATAATAATAGTAATAATAATGGCATTTATTAAGTGCTTATACTATGTGCCAAGCGCTGTTCGAAGTGCTGGGGAGGTTACAAGGTGATCAGGTTGTCCCACGGGAGGCTCACAGTCTTCATCCCCATTTTACAGGTGAGGTAACTGAGGCCCAGAGAATAATAATAATAATCATGGCATTTATGAAGCGGGCTCACAGTCTTCATCCTCATTTTACAGATGAGGTAACTGAGGCCCAGAGAATAATAATAATAATGGCATTTATTAAGAGCTTACTATGTGCCTAGCACTGTTCTAAGCACTGGGGAGGTTACAAGGTGATCAGGTTGTCCTACTGGGGGCTCACAGTCCTCATCTCCATTTTACAGGTGAGGTAACTGAGGCCCAGAGAATAATAATAATAATCATGGCATTTATTAAGCGGGCTCGCAGTCTTCATCCTCATTTTACAGATGAGGTAACTGAGGCTCAGAGAATAATAATAATAATAATAATGGCATTTATAAAGTGCTTACTATGTGCCAAGCACTGTTCTAAGCACTGGGGAGGTTACAAGGTGATCAGGTTGTCCCACGGGGGGCTCACAGTCTTCATCCCCATTTTACAGATGAGGGAACTGAGGCCCAGAGAATAATAATAAGAATAATGCCAATTATTAAGCCCTTACTACGTGCCAAGCACTGTTCTAAGCTTTGGGGAGGTTACAAAAGGTGATCAGGTTGTCCCACTGGAGGCTCACAGTCTTAATCCCCATTTTACAGATGAAGTCACTGAGGCCTAGAGAAGTAAAGTGACTTGCCCAAAGTCACACAGCTGACAAGTGGCGGAGCCGGGATTTGAACCCGTGACCTCTGACTCCCAACCCCGGGCTCTTTCCACTGAGCCACGCTGCTTCTCATGATGGTATTTGTTAAGCGCTTACTGTGTGCCGAGCACTGTTCTAAGCGCTGGGTGAGGGCTGGGGAGTGGCAGAGGGCCCAGGAGTCTGAAGGTCATGGGTTCTAATCCTGACCCTGCCTCTTTGTCCGCTGGGTGACTTTGGGCGAGTCGTTTCACTTCTCTGGGCCTCAGTTCCCTCATCCGGAAAATGGGGATGGAGACTGTGAGCCCCACGTGGGACAGGGACTGTGTCGAACCCGATTTCTTTGTGTCCACCCCAGCGTTTAGTGTCTAGTGAAGACACTAGTGAAGCAGCGTGGCTCAGTGGAAAGAGCCCAGTCTTTGGAGTCAGAGGTCATGGGTTCAAATCCTGGCCCTGCCAACTGTCAGCTGTGTGACTTTGAGCAAGTCACTTCACTTCCCTGGGCCTCAGTTTCCTCATCTGGAAAAAATGAGGATGAAGACTGTGAACCCCGCGTGGGGCAACCTGATCACCTAGTAACCTCCCCAGTGCTTAGAACAGCGATTTGCACATAGTAAGTGCTTAATAAACGCCATTATTATTATTATTATTATTATTATTATTATTAGTGTCTAGTGTCACCCCAGTGCTTAGTGTCAGCACTTAGCACTGTAGTGTCTGGCACATAGTAAGCGCTTAACAGACACAACAATTATTATTATCTCCCCCAGCACTTAGTATAGTGCCTGGCACGTAGTAAGCACTTAACGAATACCACAATTATTATTATCTATCCCAGCGCTTAGTACAGTGCCTGGCACATAGTAAGCACTCAACAAATACCACAATTATTATTACCTACCCCAGCATTTAGAACAGTGCCTGGCACGTAGTAAGCACTTAACTAATACCACAATTATTATTATCTATCCCAGCGCTTAGTACAGTGTCTGGCACATAGTAAGCGCTTAACAGACACAACAATTATTATTATCTCCCCCAGCACTTAGTATAGTGCCTGGCACGTAGTAAGCACTTAACGAATACCACAATTATTATTATCTATCCCAGCGCTTAGTACAGTGCCTGGCACATAGTAAGCACTCAACAAATACCACAATTATTATTACCTACCCCAGCATTTAGAACAGTGCCTGGCACGTAGTAAGCACTTAACTAATACCACAATTATTATTATCTATCCCAGCGCTTAGTACAGTGTCTGGCACATAGTAAGCGCTTCACAGACACAACAATTATTATTATCTCCCCCAGCACTTAGTATAGTGCCTGGCACGTAGTAAGCACTTAACGAATACCACAATTATTATTATCTATCCCAGCGCTTAGTACAGTGCCTGGCACATAGTAAGCACTCAACAAATACCACAATTATTATTACCTACCCCAGCATTTAGAACAGTGCCTGGCACGTAGTAAGCACTTAACTAATACCACAATTATTATTATCTATCCCAGCGCTTAGTACAGTGTCTGGCACATAGTAAGCGCTTCACAGACGCAACAATTATTATTATCTCCCCCAGCACTTAGTATAGTGCCTGGCAAGTAGTAAGCACTTCACTAATACCACAATTATTATTATCTATCCGAGTGCTTGGTACAGTTTTTTGCACATAGTAAGCCCTCAACAAATACCACAATTATTATTATCTACCCCAGCATTTAGTACAGTGCCTGGCATGTAGTAAGCACTTAACTAATACCACAATTATTATTATCTATCCCAGCGCTTTGTACAGTGCCTCGCACATAGTAAGTGCTTAACAGACAGAACAATTATTATTATCTCCCCCAGCACTTAGTACAGTGCCTAGCACGTAGTAAGCACTTAACTAATACCACAATTATTATTATCTACCCCAACACTTTGTACAGTGCCTGGCACAAAGTAAGTGCTCAACAAATACCACAATTATTATTATCTACCCCAGCGCTTAGTACAGTGCCTGGGACGTAGTAAGCACTTAACTAATACCACAATTATTATTATCTACCCCAACACTTTGTACAGTGCCTGGCACAAAGTAAGTGCTCAACAAATACCACAATTATTATTATCTACCCCAGCGCTTAGGACAGTGCCTGGCATGTAGTAAGCACTTAACTAATACCACACTTATTATTATCTATCCCAGTGCTTAGTACAGTGTCTGGCACATAGTAAGCACTTAACAGACACAACAATTATTATTATCTCCCCCAGCACTTAGTATAGTGCCTGGCACGTAGTAAGCACTTAACTAATACCACAATTATTATTATCTATCCCAGTGCTTAGTACAGTTTTTTGCACATAGTAAGCACTCAACAAATACCACAATTATTATTATCTACCCCAGCATTTAGTACAGTGCCTGGCATGTAGTAAACACTTAACTAATACCCCAATTATTATTATCTATCTCAGTGCTTAGTACAGTGTCTAGCACATAGTAAGCGCTTAACAGACACAACAATTATTATTATCTCCCCCAGCACTTAGAACAGATAGGGACGGTTCCTTCCTTCCTTCATTCATTCAATCGTATTTATTGAGCACTTACTGTGTGCAGACACTGTACTAAGCGCCTGGAAAGTACAGATCGGCAACAGATAGGGATGGTTCCTTCCTTCTTTCATTCAATCGTATTAATTGAGCGCTTACTGTGTGCAGAGCACTGTACTAAGCGCTTGGGAAGTACAAGTTGGCAACATGTAGAGACGGTCCCTACCCAACAACGGGCTCACAGGCTAGAAGCGGGGAGACAGCTAAGGAAAACAAGTAGAGAGGTGTCAGTAGAAATCATTTCGATGATGATGATGATGGCATTTATTAAGCGCTTACTATGTGCCAAGCACTGTTCTAAGCGCTGGGGGAGATACAAGGTAATCAAGTTGTCCCCCGTGGGGTTCACAGGCTTAATCCGATTAAATACGATTGATTGATTAATCCCCATTTTCCAGATGAGGGAACTGAGGCCCAGAGAAGTGAAGCGACTTACCCAAAATCCCACATCTGACAGTTGGCGGAGCCGGGATTAGAACCCACGACCTCTGACTCCATCATCATCATCATCAATCGTATTTATTGAGCGCTTACTATGTGCAGAGCACTGTGCTAAGCGCTTGGGAAGTACAAATTGGCAACATATAGAGACAGTCCCTACCCAACAGTGGGCTTACAGTCTAAAAAGACTCCAAAGCCCGGGCTTTTTCCACTGAGCCACGCTGCTTCTATCATTAATAAATGCCATCCTTATTATTCATTCATTCATTCATTCAATCGTATTTATTGAGCGCTTACTGTGTGCAGAGCACTGCACTAAGTGCTTAATAATAATGGTGGTATTTGTTAAGCTCTTACTATGTGCAAAGCACTGTTCTAAGCGCTGGGGAGGCCACAAGGTGATCAGGCTGTCCCACAGGGGGCTCCCAGTCTTCATCCCCATTGTTGCCAACTTGTACTTCCCAAACGCTTAGTACAGTGCTCTGCACACAGTAAGCGCTCAATAAATACGATTGAATGAATGAATGAATGAATGAATCCCCATTTTCCAGAAGAGGGAACTGAGGATTTTGTTTTATTTATAGGACTAAACTCTGTCTGAACGGGGTTCCTTCCCCTCTCTCTGGTGGTGCCGCTTCCTTTCAAACTCTTCTAGACTGTGAGCCCACTGTTGGGTAGGGACGGTCTCTATATGTTGCCAACTTGGACTTCCCAAGCGCTTAGTACAGTGCTCTGCACACAGTAAGCGCTTAATAAATACGATTGAATGAATGAATGAATGAATCCCCATTTTCCAGATGAGGGAACTGAGGATTTTGTTTATTTATAGGACTAAACTCTGTCTGAACGGGGTTCCTTCCCCTCTCTCTGCTGGTGCCGCTTCCTTCCAAACTCTTCTAGACTGTGAACTCACTGTTGGGTAGGGACGGTCTCTATATGTTGCCAACTTGGACTTCCCAAGTGCTTAGTACAGTGCTCTGCACACAGTAAGCGCTCAATAAATACGATTGATGGATTGACTGATTGATTTCAAACCCAAAAAAGTCTTCCTCTTCCTCTTAAAGAAGCAGCGTGGCTCAGGAGAAGCAGCGTGGCTCAGTGGGAAAGAGCCCGGGCTTTGGAGTCAGAGGTCATGGGTTCAAATCCCAGCTCTGCCACTTGTCAGCTGGGTGACTTTGGGCCAGTCACTTCACTTCTCCGGGCCTCAGTTCCCTCATCTGGAAAATGGGGATGAAGACTGTGAGCCCCACGTGGGACAACCTCATGACCTTGTATCCCCCCAGCACTTAGAACAGTACTTTGCAATCAATCAATCGTATTTATTGAGCGCTTACTGTGTGCACAGCACTGTACTAAGTGCTTGGGAAGTACAAGTTGGGACATAGTTTTGCACATAGTAAGCGCTTAATAAATGCCATTATTATTATTATTATTATTATTATCATTAAAGGCCTTCCCGTCCAGCGGCCCCTTGCTGACAATAACCCTCTGCCCAACGCTCGCTCTAAAACCAGCCCAGAAATCTAAAAGCTGGCGCTCTCTCTTGTTTCATTTCATTGAATTTAATCGATTTCATTTCCTTTTAATTTTACTTCATTTTTCTGTTAATAATAATAATAATAATAATGGCATTTGTTAAGCGCTTATTAGGTGCAAAGCACTGTTCTAAGCGCTGGGGAGGCTACAAGGTGATCAGGTTGTCCCTCGTGGGGCTCGCAGTCTTCATCCCCATTTCATAGATGAGGTAACGGAGGCCCGGAGAAGTGAAGTGACTGGCCCAAAGTCACCCAGCTGGCAATTGGCGGAGGCGGAATTTGAACCCATGACCTCTGACTCCAAAGTCCACGCTCTTTCCACTGAGCCACGCTGCTTCCGATGGTATCTATTAAGCGCTTACTTTCATTCTTTCATTCACTAGCAGCGGGTGAGCCCGTTGTTGGGTCGGGACCGTCTCTATCTGTTGCTGAGTTGGACTTTCCAAGCGCTTAGTACAGTGCTCGGCTGTGTGGCTTTGGGCAAGTCACTTCATTCATTCATTCATTCATTCAATCGTATTTATTGAGCGCTTGTCAGCTGTGTGACTTTGGGCAAGTCATTTAATTTCTCTGTGCCTCAGTTCCCTCAATCAATCAATCAATCAATCATATTTATTGAGCGCTTACTGTGTGCAGAGCACTGGACTAAGCGCTTGGGAAGTCCAAGTTGGCAACATATAGAGACGGTCCCGACCCAACACTTCACTTCTCTGGGCCTCAGTTACCTCATCTGAAAAATGGGGATGAAGACTGTGAGCCTCACGTGGGACAACCTGATCACCTTGTATCAACCGCAACGCTTAGAGCAGTGCTAGGCACATAGTAAGTGCTTATCAAATACCATCATCATCACACAGTAAGCACTCAATAAATGCGATTGAATGAATGAATGAAAGAGCCCGGGCTTGGGAGTCAGAGGTCGTGGGTTCAAATTCCGCCTCCGCCAGTTGTCAGCTGTGTGACTTTGGGCAAGTCACTTCACTTCTCTGGGCCTCAGTTACCTCATCTGAAAAATGGGGATGAAGATTGTGAGCCCCACGTGGGACAACATGATCACCTTGTATCAATCGCAATGCTTAGAACAGTGCTTGGCACATAGTAAGTGCTTAACAAACACTGAATAAATGCGATTGAATGAATGAATGAATGAATGCAAGAGCCCGGGCTTGGGAGTCAGAGGTCGTGGGTTCAAATCCCGGCTCCGCCAATTGTCAGCTGTGTGACTTTGGGCAAGTCACTTCACTTCTCTGTGCCTCAGTTACCTCATCTGAAAAATGGGGATGAAGATTGTGAGCCCCACGTGGGACAATCTGATTTCCTTGTATCCCCCCAGTGCTTAGAACAGTGCTTGGCACATAGTAAGCGCTTAACAAATGCCATTATTATTATTATCATTATTATTATTATTTATCGAGCCCTTACTGTGTGCAGAGCACTGTACTAAGCGCTTGGAAAGTACAATTCGGCAACAGAGAGAGACAATCCCTGCCCACAAAGGGCTCACAGTCTAGGTGCCAGGCACTGTACTAAACAATGGGATAGACGAGGCTTCTAATCTTGGTTCAGCTTCTTGTCTGCTGTGTGACCTTGGGCCAGTCACTTCGCTTTTCTGGGCCTCAGTTCCCTCCTCTGTAAAATGGGGATTGAGAGTGGGAGCCCCGCGTGGGACAAGGGACTGTGTCCAACCTGATTAACTTGTTTCTCCCTAGTGCTTAGAACAGCGCTTGGCACATAGTAAGCGCTTCAAGAGTACCGTGATTATTATTACAAACGTATCTACCCCAGCGCTTATTAATTAATTAATTAATGACGGCATTTATTAAGCGCTTACTATGTGCAAAGCACTGTGCCTGGCACATAGTAATAATAATAATAATGAGATTTATTAAGTGCTTACTATGTGCAAAGCACTGTTCTAAGCGCTAGGGAGCTTACAAGGTGATCAGGTTGTCCCACGGGGGGCTCACAGTCTTAATCCCCATTTTCCAGATGAGGGAACTGAGGCCCAGAGAAGTGAAGCGACTTGCCCAAAGTCACACAGCTGACAGTTGGCGGAGCCGGGATTTGAACCCATGACCTCTGACTCCCAAGCCCGGGCTTTTTCCACTGAGCCACCCTGCTTCTCTAAGCACTTACTTCAGCGCTTAGAATGGTGCTTTGCTCATAGTAAGCACTTAACAAATGCCATTATTATTATTATTATTATTATTACTACTACTACTACTACTACTACTACTAATAATACTTGTGGTATTTGTTAAGTACTTACTACGTGCCAAGCACTGTTCTAAGCGCTGAGGTAGATACAATTTAATCCAGTTGGACACAGTCCCTGTCCCCCATGGGGCTCACACTTTTGTCCCCATTTTCCAGAAGAGATAACCAAGACCCAGAGAATTGATCGTGGTATTTGTTAAGTGCTTACTATGTGCCAGGCACTGTACTAATCGCTGGGGTGTAGACAAGCAAATCGGGTTGGATGCAGTCCATGTCTCCCGTGGAGCTCACGGTTTCCACCCCCATTTTCCAGATGAGGTCACTGAGGCCCAGGGAAGTGAAGTGATTTGCCCAAAGTCATTCATTCATTCATTCATTCATTCATTCAATCGTATTTATTGAGCACTTACTGGGTGCAGAGCACTGTACTAAGCGCTTGGGAAGTACAAGTTGGCAACATCTAAAGACGGTCCCTACCCAACTGCGGGCTCACAGTCTAGAAGGAGGAGACAGACAACAAAACAAAACATATTAACAAAATAAAATAAATAGAATAAATATGTACAAGTAAAATAAATGAAGAGTAATAAATATGTACAAATACATATACATATACATATATATATTCCTCTCCCCCTCCTTCACCTCCCCATCCCCCCCACCATATCTCCTTCCCCTCCCCACAGCACCTGTATATATGTATATATGTTTGTATGTATTTATTACTCTATTTATGTATTTATTTAATTTGTACATGTTTATTCTCTTTATTTTATTTTGTTAATATGTTTTGTTTTGTTCTGCCTCCCCCTTCTAGACTGTGAGCCTACTGTTGGGTAGGGACCGTCTCTAGATGTTGCCAACTCGTACTTCCCAAGCGCTTAGTCCAGTGCTCTGCACACAGTAAGCGCTCAATAAATATGATTGAATGAATGAATATACAGGTTATATACAGGTATAAGTCACACAGCGGACAAGTGGCAGAGCCGGGATTCGAACCCAGATCCTTCTGACTCGCAGGCCAGGCTTTAGCTACTAGGCCGCGCTGCTTTGGCTGAACCCAATCCATCCATCAGTGTTATTCAGTGAGTGCCTACTGTGTGCAGAGCGCTGTACTAAGCGCTTGGGAGAGTCCAAGACAACAGAGGAGCTAACGAGATGGTGTTTCCCTTCCCCGGCAGCATCGGGCGAGCAGGGCTGGACGGGCCAGGACTCCTTCACCCTGATGGCCGGATCCCAGGCCGAGATGGACGATTGGGTCAAATCCATCCGCAGAGTCGCCGCGGCCCCTTCTGGAGGTACCACCGCCCCCAGACCCCCAGACCCCCGGACCCCCGAACCCCCAGACCCCGGAGCCCCGGCCCCCAGCAGGGCTCTTTCCTCCTCTCATGGAGTTTCCTGTGAGGATCTCCAAGTGCTTACCTCACGCTGGCTGATGATGCCTCAGAAAACCGTAGAGAGTAGCTATTCTGAAACCTGCTCTTACCTAGAGATGACAGGGAGTCTGTCCATCCCTTCCTTCTTTCTGTCCATCCTTCCCTTCCCTTCCCTTCCCTTCCCTTCCCTTCCCTTCCCTTCCCTTCCCTTCCCTTCCCTTCCCTTCCCTTCCCTTCCCTTCCCTTCCCTTCCCTTCCCTTCCCTTCCCTTCCCTTCCCTTCCCTTCCCTTCCCTTCCCTTCCCTTCCCTTCCCTTCCCTTCCCTTCCCTTCCCTTCCCCTCCCCTCCCCTTCCCCTTTTCCCTTCCCTTTCCCCTTCCCTTTCCCTTCCCTTCCCTTCCCTTCCCTTCCCTTCCCTTCCCTTCCCTTCCCTTCCCTTCCCTTCCCTTCCCCTTCCCTTTCCCCTTCCCCTTCCCTTCCCTTTCCCCTTCCCCTTCCCTTCCCTTTCCCTTTCCCTTTCCCATTCCCTTCCCCTTCCCCTTCCCCCTTCCCCTTCCCCCTTCCCCCTCCCCCTCCCCCTCCCCCTCCCCTTCCCTTCCCTTCCCACTCCCCCTGCCTCCCTCCCCCTTCCCTTCCCTTCCCTTCCCTTCCCTTCCCTTCCCTTCCCTTCCCTTCCCCTTCCCTTCCCCTCTCTTCCCTTCCCTTCCCTTCCCCATCCCCGTCCCTTTCCCTGTCCCCATCCCTGTCCCTTTCCCTGTCCCTACTACGTGTGGAGAGCTGTTCCACACTCCTTCTGGGATCAGGGTGCTGTATTGAGCACCCACAGAATGCAGCGTACTGAACTGGTTGCCTTCTGCCTGCAGAATACTGTACTGGGTGCCTTCTATATGCTGGGCATTCTACTGGGCAGCTATTGTGTGCAGACACTATATTCAGTGCTTACTATGTGCTGAACGTTGGATGAGAGCCCAGGGTCCTTCTGATGCCCAGGCCTGTGCTTTAACCACTATGCCACGCCACTTCAAAATCACTAAAACCCAAACAGGGACTTGAACCCTGGACCCTCGGATTGAAAGCCCGTTGCTCTACCCACTGAGCTATCCGGGCGCTCTAGTGTTGTGTTTGTCGTTGAGCCTTGGGGGGACCCCGTCCCCACCCCCCGGGCCCCCGTGACCGTGTCGTCCTGTGGGTAGCCGTCTTCGGGCAGAGGTTGGCGGACACCGTGGCCTACGAGCGGAAGTTCGGCCATCATCCGGTGCCCATCCTCATGGAGAAGTGCGCGGCCTTCATCCGGGACCACGGCCTGGACGAGGAGGGCGTCTTCCGCCTGCCCGGCCAAGACAACCTCGTCAAGCAGCTGAGAGACGCCTTCGACGCCGGAGAGAGACCCTCCTTCCACCGGTAATCCCCCATTCCTTCATTATAGCGTATTTATTGAGCGCTTACCGGGTGCGGAGCACTGGACTGAGCGCTGGGGAAAATACAATAAATGGAGGCGATCCCTGCCCACAGCGGGCTCACGGCCTAGAAGTGGAGGAGACAGACATCAACGCAAATAAATAGACATGTATAGAAATTCATAAAATGACAAATATGGGCATAAATGCTGTGGGGCAGAGAGGGGGGGGGAGACCATCTACCTGTCCATCCCACAGAGAATGATAATAATAATAATGATGATGATGATGGTATTTGTTAAGCACTTACTATGTGCCAAGCACTGTTCTAAGCGCTGGGATAGATACAAGGTCATGAGGTTGTCCCACCTGGGCTCACAGTCTTCATCCCCACTTTCCAGATGAGGTAACTGAGGCCCAATCAATCAATCAATCAATCAATCATATTTATTGAGCGCTTACTGTGTGCAGAGCACTGTACTAAGCGCTTGGGAAGTACAAGTAGGCAACATATAGAGACGGTCCCTACCCAACAGTGGGCTCACAGTCTAAAAGGGGGAGACAGAGAACAAAACCAAACATACTAACAAAATAAAATAAATAGAATAGATATGTACAAGTTAAATAAATAAATAAATAGAGTAATAAATATGTACAAACATATATTCCTTCCGTCGTATTTACTGAGCGCTTACTGTGGGATGATGTTGTTTCCCCCTTCTAGACTGTCAGCCCACTGTTGGGTAGGGACCGTCTCTAGATGTTGGCGACTTGGACTTCCCAAGTGCTTAGTACAGTGCTCTGCACACAGTAAGCGCTCAATAAATATGATTGAATGAATGACATTTATTAAGTGCATACTATGTGCCAAGCAATGCTTCAAGCGCTGGGGAGGTTACCAGGTGATCAGGTTGTCCCCCGTGGGGCTCACAGTCTTCATCCCCATTTGACAGATGAGGGAACTGAGGCCCAGAGAAGTGAAGTGACTTGCCCAAAGTCACCCAGCTGACAAGTGGCAGAGTCGGGATTAGAACCCATGACCTCTGACTCCCAAGCCCTGGTTCTTTCCATTAAGCCGTGCTGCTTCTCTAGAGAAGAGTGTGGCTCTGTGGATTCATTCACTCCCTCCTATTTATTGAGCACTTACTATGCGCAGAGCCCTGGAGTAAGCGCTTGGGAGAGGACAACAATAAATAGACGTATACCCTGCCCACAATCAATCCATCAATCAATCAATCGTATTTATTGAGCGCTTACTGTGTGCAGAGCCCACAATGAGCTTACAGTCTAGAGGGGAGGAGGGATAGAGCGTAGACTCGGGTTCTAATTCCGGCTCCACCACTTAATTATGGTATTTGTTAAGCGCTTACAATGTGCCAGGCACTGTACTAAGCGCTGGGATGGATACAAGCTAATCGGACTGGACACAGTCCCTGTCCTCCGCGAGGCTCACCATCTTCATTCCCATTTTGCAGATGAGGGAACGGCTGCGTGACCTTGGACAAGTCACTTCACTGCTCTGGGCCTCAGTTCCCTCATCTGGAAAACGGGGGTTAAGATCGGGAGCCCCGTGTGGGACAGGGACTGATTTACTTGAATCTACCCCAGTGCTTAGAACAGTGTGTGGCACATAGCGAGCCTTTAATAATAATAATAATAATAACAATAATAATAATAGCATTTATTAAGCGCTTACTATGTGCAAAGCACTGTTCTAAGCGCTAGGGAGGTTACAAGGTGATCAGGTTGTCCCACGGGGGGCTCACAATCTTCACCCCCATTTTACAGATGAGGTAACTGAGGCCCAGAGAAGTGAAGTGACTTGCCCAAAGTCACACAGCTGACTAGTGGTGGAGCCGGGATTTGAACCCATGACCTCTGACTCCAAAGCCGGGGCTCTTTCCACTGAGCCACGCTGTTAAGTACTATAATTATTTATTATTTATTTATTTAAAACAGGGGCGGTTATTGAGCGCCTCTTGCGTGCAGAGCACTGGATTGAGCAGGTGGGAGAGGACGGTAGAAATAATAATAATAATGGTGGCATTTGTTAAGCACTTACTACATGCAAAGCACTGCTCTAAGCGCTGGGGAGGATACAAGGTGATCAGGTTGTCCCACGGGGGGCTCACAATCTCAATCCCCATTTTACAGACGAGGTAATTGAGGCCCAGAGAAGTTAAGTGACTTACCCAAAGTCACACAGCTGACAGGTGGCAGGGCTGGGATCCCTGCCCTTAGGAGATGGCAGTTACTGTGTGCGAAGCATTGGGCTGAGCACTTGGGAGAGCCCCATAGAGTTGGTAGACCCAATCCCTGCCTTCATCATCATCATCATCAATCGTATTTATTGAGCGCTTACTGTGTGCAGAGCACTGGACTAAGCGCTTGGGAAGTACAAGTTGGCAACATATAGAGACGGTCCCTACCCAACAGTGGGCAAACAGTCTAAAACGGGGAGACAGAGAACAAACCCAAACATACTAACGAAATAGAGCTGCCACACTTGAGAGAGGACAATAGAGAATCAGACACTGAGAGGGTATTATTATTTTTATTATCCGACACTGCCTTCAGAGTGTTTACATTCTGGGAGAAGTTAACATAGATCAGGTTAGAGGAAAATAATAATGAATGAAGAAAAATGTTGATTGGTTAATTCCTTGGCAGTTGGTCAATTTTATCGATTGATTTGGTGATCAAGAATCTACTGTACTAAACCATCTCACTGTGAATAATAATGAATGAAGAAAAATGTTGATTGGTTAATTCCTTGGCAGCTGATCGATTTTATCGATTGATTTGTTGATCAAGCATCTACTGTACTAAACCTTCTCACTGTCAAGGGGGCTTCGGTACAAAGGACAAACATATTCTATTCGACAGAAAGAGGGAGAGAGAGAAAAAGAGAGAGAAAGAGGGAGAGAAAAAGAGAAAGAGGGAGAGAAGGGGGGAGAGACTTAGCCTCTATCCCAGGATGAGAGAGTGAAATAGAGAGACAGAGAGAGAGAATTCCCAGAGAGAAAGAGAGAAAAGCTCTCAGCGTCTGCACCAGGACCTAAGAGAGAAAAAGAGAGCGAGAGTCTCCAGTCTCTGTCCCAGGAGAGAGAGAAACTCTCAGTCTCTGCCCCAGGATCATCATCATCATCATCAATCGTATTTATTGAGCGCTTACTATGTGCAGAGCACTGTACTAAGCG